>NW_027440651.1:0-74413 GCF_031893055.1 Leptodactylus fuscus | reverse complement strand
TCTAGTGACAACCCATCATAGGCTAGCTGGGTGATCTTGCAACTTGTATCATGCCGGAGTTTTGATTTTCACCATAGGGTTTCCTTGATCGCTTACTCGGCATTTTGTATGAAGCAGGATTTCTACTTTCCCCTTAGCGCTTCATTGATCGTGTACTCTTGAGTGTAGCTCGGGCTGAGAATGACGCAGCCATGGGAAAGTTGACAGTTAAGCTATCTAGTGACAACCCATCATAGGCTAGCTGGGTGATCTTGTAACTTGTACCATGTCGGAGTTGATTTTCCCCATAGGGTTTCATTGATCGTATACTCTTGAGTGTAGCTCGGGCTGAGAAGGTCGCAGCCATGGGAAAGTTGACAGTTAAGCCTATCTAGTGACAACCCATCATAGGCTAGCTGGGTGATCTTGCAACTTGTATCATGCCGGAGTTTGATTTTCACCATAGGGTTTCATTGATCGCTTACTCGGCAACTTGTATGAAGCAGGATTTCTACTTTCCCCTTAGCGCTTCATTGATCGTGTACTCTTGAGTGTAGATCGGGCTGAGAATGACGCAGCCATGGGAAAGTTGACAGTTAAGCTATCTAGTGACAGCCCATCATAGGCTAGCTGGGTGATCTTGCAACTTGTACCATGTCGGAGTTTGATTTTCCCCATAGGGTTTCATTGATTGTGTACTCTTGAGTGTAGCTCGGGCTGAGAAGGTCGCAGCCATGGGAAAGTTGACAGTTAAGCCTATCTAGTGACAACCCATCATAGGCTAGCTGGGGTGATCTTGCAACTTGTATCATGCCGGAGTTTGATTTTCACCATAGGGTTTCATTGATCGCTCACTCGGCAACTTGTATGAAGCAGGATTTCTACTTTCCCCTTAGCGCTTCATTGATCGTGTACTCTTGAGTGTAGATCGGGGCTGAGAATGACGCAGCCATGGGAAAGTTGACAGTTAAGCCTATCTAGTGACAGCCCATCATAGGCTAGCTGGGTGATCTTGTAACTTGTACCATGTCGGAGTTTGATTTTCCCCATAGGGTTTCATTGATCGTGTACTCTTGAGTGTAGCTCGGGCTGAGAAGGTCGCAGCCATGGGAAAGTTGACAGTTAAGCCTATCTAGTGACAACCCATCATAGCTAGCTGGGTGATCTTGTAACTTGTATCATGCCCGGAGTTTGATTTTCACCATAGGGTTTCATTGATCGCTCACTCGGCAACTTGTATGAAGCAGGATTTCTACTTTCCCCTTAGCGCTTCATTGATCGTTGTACTCTTGAGTGTAGATCGGGCTGAGAATGACGCAGCCATGGGAAAGTTGACAGTTAAGCCTATCTAGTGACAGCCCATCATAGGCTAGCTGGGTGATCTTGTAACTTGTACCATGTCGGAGTTTGATTTTCACCATAGGGTTTCATTGATCGTGTACTCTTGAGTGTAGCTCGGGCTGAGAAGGTCGCAGCCATGGGAAAGTTGACAGTTAAGCCTATCTAGTGACAACCCATCATAGGCTAGCTGGGTGATCTTGCAACTTGTATCATGCCGGAGTTTGATTTTCACCATAGGGTTTCATTGATCGCTTACTCGGCAACTTGTATGAAGCAGGATTTCTACTTTCCCTTAGCGCTTCATTGATCGTGTACTCTTGAGTGTAGATCGGACTGAGAATGACGCAGCCATGGGAAAGTTCACAGTTAAGCCTATCTAGTGACAGCCCATCATAGGCTAGCTGGGTGATCTTGCAACTTGTACCATGTCGGAGTTTGATTTTCCCCATAGGGTTTCATTGATCGTGTACTCTTGAGTGTAGCTCGGGCTGAGAAGGTCGCAGCCATGGGAAAGTTGACAGTTAAGCCTATCTAGTGACAACCCATCATAGGCTAGCTGGGGTGATCTTGCAACTTGTATCATGCCGGAGTTTGATTTTCACCATAGGGTTTCATTGATCGCTCACTCGGCAACTTGTATCAAGCAGGATTTCTACTTTCCCCGTAGCGCTTCATTGATCGTGTACTCTTGAGTGTAGCTCGGGCTGAGAATGACGCAGCCATGGGAAAGTTGACAGTTAAGCCTATCTAGTGACAGCCCATCATAGGCTAGCTGGGTGAGCTTGCAACTTGTACCATGTCGGAGTTTGATTTTCCCCATAGGGTTTCATTGATCGTGTACTCTTGAGTGTAGCTCGGGCTGAGAAGGTCGCAGCCATGGGAAAGTTGACAGTTAAGCCCTATCTAGTGACAACCCATCATAGGCTAGCTGGGTGATCTTGCAACTTGTATCATGCCGGAGTTTGATTTTCACCATAGGCGTTTCATTGATCGCTCACTCGGCAACTTGTATCAAGCAGGATTTCTACTTTCCCCTTAGCGCTTCATTGATCGTGTACTCTTGAGTGTAGATTCGGGCTGAGAATGACGCAGCCATGGGAAAGTTGACAGTTAAGCCTATCTAGTGACAGCCCATCATAGGCTAAGCTGGGTGATCTTGAAACTTGTACCATGTCGGAGTTTGATTTTCCCCATAGGGTTTCATTGATCGTGTACTCTTGAGTGTAGCTCGGGCTGAGAAGGTCTGCAGCCATGGGAAAGTTGACAGTTAAGCCTATCTAGTGACAACCCATCATAGGCTAGCTGGGTGATCTTGCAACTTGTATTATGCCGGAGTTTGATTTTCACCATAGGGTTTCATTGATCGGCTTACTCGGCAACTTGTATGAAGCAGGATTTCTACTTTCCCCTTAGCGCTTCATTGATCGTGTACTCTTGAGTGTAGCTCGGGCTGAGAATGACGCAGCCATGGGAAAGTTGACAGTTAAGCCTATCTAGTGACAGCCCATCATAGGCTAGCTGGGTGAGCTTGCAACTTGTACCATGTCGGAGTTTGATTTTCCCCATAGGGTTTCATTGATCGTGTACTCTTGAGTGTAGCTCGGGCTGAGAAGGTCGCAGCCATGGGAAAGTTGACAGTTAAGCCTATCTAGTGACAACCCATCATAGGCTAGCTGGGTGATCTTGCAACTTGTATCATGCCGGAGTTTGATTTTCACCATAGGGTTTCATTGATCGCTTACTCGGCAACTTGTATGAAGCAGGATTTCTACTTTCCCCTTAGCGCTTCATTGATCGTGTACTCTTGAGTGTAGCTCGGCTGAGAATGACGCAGCCATGGGAAAGTTGACAGTTAAGCCTATCTAGTGACAGCCCATCATAGGCTAGCTGGGTGATCTTGCAACTTGTACCATGTCGGAGTTTGATTTTCCCCATAGGGTTTCATTGATTGTGTACTCTTGAGTGTAGCTCGGGCTGAGAAGGTCGCAGCCATGGGAAAGTTGACAGTTAAGCCTATCTAGTGACAACCCATCATAGGCTAGCTGGGTGATCTTGCAACTTGTATCATGCCGGAGTTTGATTTTCACCATAGGGTTTCATTGATCGCTTACTCGGCATTTTGTATGAAGCAGGATTTCTACTTTCCCCTTAGCGCTTCATTGATCGTGTACTCTTGAGTGTAGCTCGGGCTGAGAATGACGCAGCCATGGGAAAGTTGACAGTTAAGCCTATCTAGTGACAGCCCTCATAGGCTAGCTGGGTGAGCTTTGCAACTTGTACCATGTCGGAGTTTGATTTTCCCCATAGGGTTTCATTGATCGCTTACTCGGCAACTTGTATGAAGCAGGATTTCTACTTTCCCCTTAGCGCTTCATTGATCGTGTACTCTTGAGTGTAGATCGGCTGAGAATGACGCAGCCATGGGAAAGTTGACAGTTAAGCCTATCTAGTGACAGCCCATCATAGGCTAGCTGGGTGATCTTGTAACTTGTACCATGTCGGAGTTTGATTTTCCCCATAGGGTTTCATTGATCGTGTACTCTTGAGTGTAGCTCGGGCTGAGAAGGTCGCAGCCATGGGAAAGTTGACAGTTAAGCCTATCTAGTGACAACCCATCATAGGCTAGCTGGGTGATCTTGCAACTTGTATCATGCCGGAGTTTGATTTTCACCATAGGGTTTCATTGATCGCTTACTCGGCAACTTGTATGAAGCAGGATTTCTACTTTCCCCTTAGCGCTTCATTGATCGTGTACTCTTGAGTGTAGATCGGGCTGAGAATGACGCAGCCATGGGAAAGTTGACAGTTAAGCCTATCTAGTGACAGCCCCATCATAGGCTAGCTGGGTGATCTTGTAACTTTGTACCATGTCGGAGTTTGATTTTCCCCATAGGGTTTCATTGATCGTGTACTCTTGAGTGTAGCTCGGGCTGAGAAGGTCGCAGCCATGGGAAAGTTGACAGTTAAGCCTATCTAGTGACAACCCATCATAGGCTAGCTGGGTGATCTTGCAACTTGTATCATGCCGGAGTTTGATTTTCACCATAGGGTTTCATTGATCGCTTACTCGGCAACTTGTATGAAGCAGGATTTCTACTTTCCCCCTTAGCGCTTCATTGATCGTGTACTCTTGAGTGTAGATCGGGCTGAGAATGACGCAGCCATGGGAAAGTTGACAGTTAAGCCTATCTAGTGACAGCCCATCATAGGCTAGCTGGGTGATCTTGTAACTTGTACCATGTCGGAGTTTGATTTTCCCCATAGGGTTTCATTGATCGTATACTCTTGAGTGTAGCTCGGGCTGAGAAGGTCGCAGCCATGGGAAAGTTGACAGTTAAGCCTATCTAGTGACAACCCATCATAGGCTAGCTGGGTGATCTTGCAACTTGTATCATGCCGGAGTTTGATTTTCACCATAGGGTTTCATTGATCGCTTACTCGGCAACTTGTATGAAGCAGGATTTCTACTTTCCCCTTAGCGCTTCATTGATCGTGTACTCTTGAGTGTAGATCGGGCTGAGAATGACGCAGCATGGGAAAGTTGACAGTTAGCCTATCTAGTGACAACCCATCATAGGCTAGCTGGGTGATCTTGCAACTTGTATCATGCCGGAGTTTGATTTTCACCATAGGGTTTCATTGATCGCTCATCGGCAACTTGTATCAAGCAGGATTTCTACTTTCCCCTTAGCGCTTCATTGATCGTGTACTCTTGAGTGTAGCTCGGGCTGAGAATGACGCAGCCATGGGAAAGTTGACAGTTAAGCCTATCTAGTGACAGCCCATCATAGGCTAGCTGGGTGATCTTGCAACTTGTACCATGTCGGAGTTTGATTTTCCCCATAGGGTTTCATTGATCGTGTACTCTTGAGTGTAGCTCGGGCTGAGAATGACGCAGCCATGGGAAAGTTGACAGTTAAGCCTATCTAGTGACAGCCCATCATAGGCTAGCTGGGTGAGCTTGCAACTTGTACCATGTCGGAGTTTGATTTTCCCCATAGGGTTTCATTGATCGTGTACTCTTGAGTGTAGCTCGGGCTGAGAAGGTCGCAGCCATGGGAAAGTTAACAGTTAAGCCTATCTAGTGACAACCCATCATAGGCTAGCTGGGTGATCTTGCAACTTGTATCATGCCGGAGTTTGATTTTCACCATAGGGTTTCATTGATCGCTCACTCGGCAACTTGTATGAAGCAGGATTTCTACTTTCCCCTTAGCGCTTCATTGATCGTGTACTCTTGAGTGTAGCTCGGGCTGAGAATGACGCAGCCATGGGAAAGTTGACAGTTAAGCCTATCTAGTGACAGCCCATCATAGGCTAGCTGGGTGAGCTTGCAACTTGTACCATGTCGGAGTTTGATTTTCCCCATAGGGTTTCATTGATCGTGTACTCTTGAGTGCAGCTCGGGCTGAGAAGGTCGCAGCCATGGGAAAGTTGACAGTTAAGCCTATCTAGTGACAACCCATCATAGGCTAGCTGGGGTGATCTTGCAACTTGTATCATGCCGGAGTTTGATTTTCACCATAGGGTTTCATTGATCGCTCACTCGGCAACTTGTATGAAGCAGGATTTCTACTTTCCCCTTAGCGCTTCATTGATCGTGTACTCTTGAGTGTAGATCGGGCTGAGAATGACGCAGCCATGGGAAAGTTGACAGTTAAGCCTATCTAGTGACAGCCCATCATAGGCTAGCTGGGTGATCTTGTAACTTGTACCATGTCGGAGTTTGATTTTCCCCATAGGGTTTCATTGATCGTGTACTCTTGAGTGTAGCTCGGGCTGAGAAGGTCGCAGCCATGGGAAGTTGACAGTTAAGCCTATCTAGTGACAACCCATCATAGGCTAGCTGGGTGATCTTGCAACTTGTATCATGCCGGAGTTTGATTTTCACCATAGGGTTTCATTGATCGCTTACTCGGCAACTTGTATGAAGCAGGATTTCTACTTTCCCCTTAGCGCTTCATTGATCGTGTACTCTTGAGTGTAGATCGGGCTGAGAATGACGCAGCCATGGGAAAGTTGACAGTTAAGCCTATCTAGTGACAGCCCATCATAGGCTAGCTGGGTGATCTTGTAACTTGTACCATGTCGGAGTTTGATTTTTCCCCATAGGGTTTCATTGATCGTGTACTCTTGAGTGTAGCTCGGGCTGAGAAGGTCGCAGCCATGGGAAAGTTGACAGTTAAGCCTATCTAGTGACAACCCATCATAGGCTAGCTGGGTGATCTTGCAACTTGTATCATGCCGGAGTTTGATTTTCACCATAGGGTTTCATTGATCGCTTACTCGGCAACTTGTATGAAGCAGGATTTCTACTTTCCCCTTAGCGCTTCATTGATCGTGTACTCTTGAGTGTAGATCGGACTGAGAATGACGCAGCCATGGGAAAGTTGACAGTTAAGCCTATCTAGTGACAGCCCATCATAGGCTAGCTGGGTGATCTTGCAACTTGTACCATGTCGGAGTTTGATTTTCCCCATAGGGTTTCATTGATCGTGTACTCTTGAGTGTAGCTCGGGCTGAGAAGGTCGCAGCTATGGGAAAGTTGACAGTTAAGCCTATCTAGTGACAACCCATCATAGGCTAGCTGGGTGATCTTGCAACTTGTATCATGCCGGAGTTTGATTTTCCCATAGGGTTTCATTGATCGTGTACTCTTGAGTGTAGCTCGGGCTGAGAAGGTCGCAGCCATGGGAAAGTTGACAGTTAAGCCTATCTAGTGACAACCCATCATAGGCTAGCTGGGTGATCTTGCAACTTGTATCATGCCGGAGTTTGATTTTCACCATAGGGTTTCATTGATCGCTTACTCAGCAACTTGTATGAAGCAGGATTTCTACTTTCCCCTTAGCGCTTCATTGATCGTGTACTCTTGAGTGTAGATCGGGCTGAGAATGACGCAGCCATGGGAAAGTTGACAGTTAAGCCTATCTAGTGACAGCCCATCATAGGCTAGCTGGGTGAGCTTGCAACTTGTACCATGTCGGAGGTTTGATTTTCCCCATAGGGTTTCATTGATCGTGTACTCTTGAGTGTAGCTCGGGCTGAGAAGGTCGCAGCCATGGAAAGTTGACAGTTAAGCCTATCTAGTGACAACCCATCATAGGCTAGCTGGGTGATCTTGCAACTTGTATCATGCCGGAGTTTGATTTTCACCATAGGGTTTCATTGATCGCTCACTCGGCAACTTGTATCAAGCAGGATTTCTACTTTCCCCTTAGCGCTTCATTGATCGTGTACTCTTGAGTGTAGCTCGGGCTGAGAATGACGCAGCCATGGGAAAGTTGACAGTTTAAGCCTATCTAGTGACAGCCCATCATAGGCCTAGCTGGGTGATCTTGCAACTTGTACCATGTCGGAGTTTGATTTTCCCCATAGGGTTTCATTGATCGTGTACTCTTGAGTGTAGCTCGGGCTGAGAATGACGCAGCCATGGGAAAGTTGACAGTTAAGCCTATCTAGTGACAGCCCATCATAGGCTAGCTGGGTGAGCTTGCAACTTGTACCATGTCGGAGTTTGATTTTCCCCATAGTGGTTTCATTGATCGTGTACTCTTGAGTGTAGCTCGGGCTGAGAAGGTCGCAGCCATGGGAAAGTTGACAGTTAAGCATATCTAGTGACAATCCATCATAGGCTAGCTGGGTGATCTTGCAACTTGTATCATGCCGGAGTTTGATTTTCACCATAGGGTTTCATTGATCGCTTACTCGGCAACTTGTATGAAGCAGGATTTCTACTTTCCCCTTAGCGCTTCATTGATCGTGTACTCTTGAGTGTAGCTCGGGCTGAGAATGACGCAGCCATGGGAAAGTTGACAGTTAAGCCTATCTAGTGACAGCCCATCATAGGCTAGCTGGGTGATCTTGCAACTTGTACCATGTCGGAGTTTGATTTTCCCCATAGGGTTTCATTGATTGTGTACTCTTGAGTGTAGCTCGGGCTGAGAAGGTCGCAGCCATGGGAAAGTTGACAGTTAAGCCTATCTAGTGACAACCCATCATAGGCTAGCTGGGTGATCTTGCAACTTGTATCATGCCGGAGTTTGATTTTCACCATAGGGTTTCCTTGATCGCTTACTCGGCATTTTGTATGAAGCAGGATTTCTACTTTCCCCTTAGCGCTTCATTGATCGTGTACTCTTGAGTGTAGCTCGGGCTGAGAATGACGCAGCCATGGGAAAGTTGACAGTTAAGCCTATCTAGTGACAGCCCATCATAGGCTAGCTGGGTGAGCTTGCAACTTGTACCATGTCGGAGTTTGATTTTCCCCATAGGGTTTCATTGATCGTGTACTCTTGAGTGTAGCTCGGGCTGAGAAGGTCGCAGCCATGGGAAAGTTGACAGTTAAGCCCTATCTAGTGACAACCCATCATAGGCTAGCTGGGGTGATCTTGCAACTTGTATCATGCCGGAGTTTGATTTTCACCATAGGGTTTCATTGATCGCTCACTCGGCAACTTGTATGAAGCAGGATTTCTACTTTCCCCTTAGCGCTTCATTGATCGTGTACTCTTGAGTGTAGATCGGGCTGAGAATGACGCAGCCATGGGAAAGTTGACAGTTAAGCCTATCTAGTGACAGCCCATCATAGGCTAGCTGGGTGATCTTGTAACTTGTACCATGTCGGAGTTTGATTTTCCCCATAGGGTTTCATTGATCGTGTACTCTTGAGTGTAGCTCGGGCTGAGAAGGTCGCAGCCATGGGAAAGTTGACAGTTAAGCCTATCTAGTGACAACCCATCATAGGCTAGCTGGGTGATCTTGCAACTTGTATCATGCCGGAGTTTGATTTCCACCATAGGGTTTCATTGATCGCTTACTCGGCAACTTGTATGAAGCAGGATTTCTACTTTCCCCTTAGCGCTTCATTGATCGTGTACTCTTGAGTGTAGATCGGGCTGAGAATGACGCAGCCATGGGAAAGTTGACAGTTAAGCCTATCTAGTGACAGCCCATCATAGGCTAGCTGGGTGATCTTGTAACTTGTACCATGTCGGAGTTTGATTTTCCCCATAGGGTTTCATTGATCGTATACTCTTGAGTGTAGCTCGGGCTGAGAAGGTCGCAGCCATGGGAAAGTTGACAGTTAAGCCTATCTAGTGACAGCCCATCATAGGCTAGCTGGGTGATCTTGTAACTTGTACCATGTCGGAGTTTGATTTTCCCCATAGGGTTTCATTGATCGTATACTCTTGAGTGTAGCTCGGGCTGAGAAGGTCGCAGCCATGGGAAAGTTGACAGTTAAGCCTATCTAGTGACAACCCATCATAGGCTAGCTGGGTGATCTTGCAACTTGTATCATGCCGGAGTTTGATTTTCACCATAGGTTTCATTGATCGCTTACTCGGCAACTTGTATGAAGCAGGATTTCTACTTTCCCCTTAGCGCTTCATTGATCGTGTACTCTTGAGTGTAGATCGGACTGAGAATGACGCAGCCATGGGAAAGTTGACAGTTAAGCCTATCTAGTGACAGCCCATCATAGGCTAGCTGGGTGATCTTGCAACTTGTACCATGTCGGAGTTTGATTTTCCCCATAGGGTTTCATTGATCGTGTACTCTTGAGTGTAGCTCGGGCTGAGAAGGTCGCAGCCATGGGAAAGTTGACAGTTAAGCCTATCTAGTGACAACCCATCATAGGCTAGCTGGGTGATCTTGCAACTTGTATCATGCCGGAGTTTGATTTTCCCCATAGGGTTTCATTGATCGTGTACTCTTGAGTGTAGCTCGGGCTGAGAAGGTCGCAGCCATGGGAAAGTTGACAGTTAAGCCTATCTAGTGACAACCCATCATAGGCTAGCTGGGTGATCTTGCAACTTGTATCATGCCGGAGTTTGATTTTCACCATAGGGTTTCATTGATCGCTTACTCGGCAACTTGTATGAAGCAGGATTTCTACTTTCCCCTTAGCGCTTCATTGATCGTGTACTCTTGAGTGTAGATCGGGCTGAGAATGACGCAGCCATGGGAAAGTTGACAGTTAAGCCTATCTAGTGACAGCCCATCATAGGCTAGCTGGGTGAGCTTGCAACTTGTACCATGTCGGAGTTTGATTTTCCCCATAGGGTTTCATTGATCGTGTACTCTTGAGTGTAGCTCGGGCTGAGAAGGTCGCAGCCATGGGAAAGTTGACAGTTAAGCCTATCTAGTGACAACCCATCATAGGCTAGCTGGGTGATCTTGCAACTTGTATCATGCCGGAGTTTGATTTTCACCATAGGGTTTCATTGATCGCTCACTCGGCAACTTGTATCAAGCAGGATTTCTACTTTCCCCTTAGCGCTTCATTGATCGTGTACTCTTGAGTGTAGCTCGGGCTGAGAATGACGCAGCCATGGGAAAGTTGACAGATAAGCCTATCTAGTGACAGCCCATCATAGGCTAGCTGGGTGAGCTTGCAACTTGTACCATGTCGGAGTTTGATTTTCCCCATAGGGTTTCATTGATCGTGTACTCTTGAGTGTAGCTCGGGCTGAGAAGGTCGCAGCCATGGGAAAGTTAACAGTTAAGCCTATCTAGTGACAACCCATCATAGGCTAGCTGGATGATCTTGCAACTTGTATCATGCCGGAGTTTGATTTTCACCATAGGGTTTCATTGATCGCTCACTCGGCAACTTGTATGAAGCAGGATTTCTACTTTCCCCTTAGCGCTTCATTGATCGTGTACTCTTGAGTGTAGCTCGGGCTGAGAATGACGCAGCCATGGGAAAGTTGACAGTTAAGCCTATCTAGTGACAGCCCATCATAGGCTAGCTGGGTGATCTTGCAACTTGTACCATGTCGGAGTTTGATTTTCCCCATAGGGTTTCATTGATTGTGTACTCTTGAGTGTAGCTCGGGCTGAGAAGGTCGCAGCCATGGGAAAGTTGACAGTTAAGCCTATCTAGTGACAACCCATCATAGGCTAGCTGGGTGATCTTGCAACTTGTATCATGCCGGAGTTTGATTTTCACCATAGGGTTTCCTTGATCGCTTACTCGGCATTTTGTATGAAGCAGGATTTCTACTTTCCCCTTAGCGCTTCATTGATCGTGTACTCTTGAGTGTAGCTCGGGCTGAGAATGACGCAGCCATGGGAAAGTTGACAGTTAAGCCTATCTAGTGACAACCCATCATAGGCTAGCTGGGTGATCTTGTAACTTGTACCATGTCGGAGTTTGATTTTCCCCATAGGGTTTCATTGATCGTATACTCTTGAGTGTAGCTCGGGCTGAGAAGGTCGCAGCCATGGGAAAGTTGACAGTTAAGCCTATCTAGTGACAACCCATCATAGGCTAGCTGGGTGATCTTGCAACTTGTATCATGCCGGAGTTTGATTTTCACCATAGGGTTTCATTGATCGCTTACTCGGCAACTTGTATGAAGCAGGATTTCTACTTTCCCCTTAGCGCTTCATTGATCGTGTACTCTTGAGTGTAGATCGGGCTGAGAATGACGCAGCCATGGGAAAGTTGACAGTTAAGCCTATCTAGTGACAGCCCATCATAGGCTAGCTGGGTGATCTTGCAACTTGTACCATGTCGGAGTTTGATTTTCCCCATAGGGTTTCATTGATTGTGTACTCTTGAGTGTAGCTCGGGCTGAGAAGGTCGCAGCCATGGGAAAGTTGACAGTTAAGCCTATCTAGTGACAACCCATCATAGGCTAGCTGGGTGATCTTGCAACTTGTATCATGCCGGAGTTTGATTTTCACCATAGGGTTTCATTGATCGCTCACTCGGCAACTTGTATGAAGCAGGATTTCTACTTTCCCCTTAGCGCTTCATTGATCGTGTACTCTTGAGTGTAGATCGGGCTGAGAATGACGCAGCCATGGGAAAGTTGACAGTTAAGCCTATCTAGTGACAGCCCATCATAGGCTAGCTGGGTGATCTTGTAACTTGTACCATGTCGGAGTTTGATTTTCCCCATAGGGTTTCATTGATCGTGTACTCTTGAGTGTAGCTCGGGCTGAGAAGGTCGCAGCCATGGGAAAGTTGACAGTTAAGCCTATCTAGTGACAACCCATCATAGGCTAGCTGGGTGATCTTGTAACTTGTATCATGCCGGAGTTTGATTTTCACCATAGGGTTTCATTGATCGCTCACTCGGCAACTTGTATGAAGCAGGATTTCTACTTTCCCCTTAGCGCTTCATTGATCGTGTACTCTTGAGTGTAGATCGGGCTGAGAATGACGCAGCCATGGGAAAGTTGACAGTTAAGCCTATCTAGTGACAGCCCATCATAGGCTAGCTGGGTGATCTTGTAACTTGTACCATGTCGGAGTTTGATTTTCCCCATAGGGTTTCATTGATCGTGTACTCTTGAGTGTAGCTCGGGCTGAGAAGGTCGCAGCCATGGGAAAGTTGACAGTTAAGCCTATCTAGTGACAACCCATCATAGGCTAGCTGGGTGATCTTGCAACTTGTATCATGCCGGAGTTTGATTTTCACCATAGGGTTTCATTGATCGCTTACTCGGCAACTTGTATGAAGCAGGATTTCTACTTTCCCCTTAGCGCTTCATTGATCGTGTACTCTTGAGTGTAGATCGGACTGAGAATGACGCAGCCATGGGAAAGTTCACAGTTAAGCCTATCTAGTGACAGCCCATCATAGGCTAGCTGGGTGATCTTGCAACTTGTACCATGTCGGAGTTTGATTTTCCCCATAGGGTTTCATTGATCGTGTACTCTTGAGTGTAGCTCGGGCTGAGAAGGTCGCAGCCATGGGAAAGTTGACAGTTAAGCCTATCTAGTGACAACCCATCATAGGCTAGCTGGGTGATCTTGCAACTTGTATCATGCCGGAGTTTGATTTTCACCATAGGGTTTCATTGATCGCTCACTCGGCAACTTGTATCAAGCAGGATTTCTACTTTCCCCGTAGCGCTTCATTGATCGTGTACTCTTGAGTGTAGCTCGGGCTGAGAATGACGCAGCCATGGGAAAGTTGACAGTTAAGCCTATCTAGTGACAGCCCATCATAGGCTAGCTGGGTGAGCTTGCAACTTGTACCATGTCGGAGTTTGATTTTCCCCATAGGGTTTCATTGATCGTGTACTCTTGAGTGTAGCTCGGGCTGAGAAGGTCGCAGCCATGGGAAAGTTGACAGTTAAGCCTATCTAGTGACAACCCATCATAGGCTAGCTGGGTGATCTTGCAACTTGTATCATGCCGGAGTTTGATTTTCACCATAGGGTTTCATTGATCGCTCACTCGGCAACTTGTATCAAGCAGGATTTCTACTTTCCCCTTAGCGCTTCATTGATCGTGTACTCTTGAGTGTAGATCGGGCTGAGAATGACGCAGCCATGGGAAAGTTGACAGTTAAGCCTATCTAGTGACAGCCCATCATAGGCTAGCTGGGTGATCTTGAAACTTGTACCATGTCGGAGTTTGATTTTCCCCATAGGGTTTCATTGATCGTGTACTCTTGAGTGTAGCTCGGGCTGAGAAGGTCGCAGCCATGGGAAAGTTGACAGTTAAGCCTATCTAGTGACAACCCATCATAGGCTAGCTGGGTGATCTTGCAACTTGTATTATGCCGGAGTTTGATTTTCACCATAGGGTTTCATTGATCGCTTACTCGGCAACTTGTATGAAGCAGGATTTCTACTTTCCCCTTAGCGCTTCATTGATCGTGTACTCTTGAGTGTAGCTCGGGCTGAGAATGACGCAGCCATGGGAAAGTTGACAGTTAAGCCTATCTAGTGACAGCCCATCATAGGCTAGCTGGGTGAGCTTGCAACTTGTACCATGTCGGAGTTTGATTTTCCCCATAGGGTTTCATTGATCGTGTACTCTTGAGTGTAGCTCGGGCTGAGAAGGTCGCAGCCATGGGAAAGTTGACAGTTAAGCCTATCTAGTGACAACCCATCATAGGCTAGCTGGGTGATCTTGCAACTTGTATCATGCCGGAGTTTGATTTTCACCATAGGGTTTCATTGATCGCTTACTCGGCAACTTGTATGAAGCAGGATTTCTACTTTCCCCTTAGCGCTTCATTGATCGTGTACTCTTGAGTGTAGCTCGGGCTGAGAATGACGCAGCCATGGGAAAGTTGACAGTTAAGCCTATCTAGTGACAGCCCATCATAGGCTAGCTGGGTGATCTTGCAACTTGTACCATGTCGGAGTTTGATTTTCCCCATAGGGTTTCATTGATTGTGTACTCTTGAGTGTAGCTCGGGCTGAGAAGGTCGCAGCCATGGGAAAGTTGACAGTTAAGCCTATCTAGTGACAACCCATCATAGGCTAGCTGGGTGATCTTGCAACTTGTATCATGCCGGAGTTTGATTTTCACCATAGGGTTTCATTGATCGCTTACTCGGCATTTTGTATGAAGCAGGATTTCTACTTTCCCCTTAGCGCTTCATTGATCGTGTACTCTTGAGTGTAGCTCGGGCTGAGAATGACGCAGCCATGGGAAAGTTGACAGTTAAGCCTATCTAGTGACAGCCCATCATAGGCTAGCTGGGTGAGCTTGCAACTTGTACCATGTCGGAGTTTGATTTTCCCCATAGGGTTTCATTGATCGCTTACTCGGCAACTTGTATGAAGCAGGATTTCTACTTTCCCCTTAGCGCTTCATTGATCGTGTACTCTTGAGTGTAGATCGGGCTGAGAATGACGCAGCCATGGGAAAGTTGACAGTTAAGCCTATCTAGTGACAGCCCATCATAGGCTAGCTGGGTGATCTTGTAACTTGTACCATGTCGGAGTTTGATTTTCCCCATAGGGTTTCATTGATCGTGTACTCTTGAGTGTAGCTCGGGCTGAGAAGGTCGCAGCCATGGGAAAGTTGACAGTTAAGCCTATCTAGTGACAACCCATCATAGGCTAGCTGGGTGATCTTGCAACTTGTATCATGCCGGAGTTTGATTTTCACCATAGGGTTTCATTGATCGCTTACTCGGCAACTTGTATGAAGCAGGATTTCTACTTTCCCCTTAGCGCTTCATTGATCGTGTACTCTTGAGTGTAGATCGGGCTGAGAATGACGCAGCCATGGGAAAGTTGACAGTTAAGCCTATCTAGTGACAGCCCATCATAGGCTAGCTGGGTGATCTTGTAACTTGTACCATGTCGGAGTTTGATTTTCCCCATAGGGTTTCATTGATCGTGTACTCTTGAGTGTAGCTCGGGCTGAGAAGGTCGCAGCCATGGGAAAGTTGACAGTTAAGCCTATCTAGTGACAACCCATCATAGGCTAGCTGGGTGATCTTGCAACTTGTATCATGCCGGAGTTTGATTTTCACCATAGGGTTTCATTGATCGCTTACTCGGCAACTTGTATGAAGCAGGATTTCTACTTTCCCCTTAGCGCTTCATTGATCGTGTACTCTTGAGTGTAGATCGGGCTGAGAATGACGCAGCCATGGGAAAGTTGACAGTTAAGCCTATCTAGTGACAGCCCATCATAGGCTAGCTGGGTGATCTTGTAACTTGTACCATGTCGGAGTTTGATTTTCCCCATAGGGTTTCATTGATCGTATACTCTTGAGTGTAGCTCGGGCTGAGAAGGTCGCAGCCATGGGAAAGTTGACAGTTAAGCCTATCTAGTGACAACCCATCATAGGCTAGCTGGGTGATCTTGCAACTTGTATCATGCCGGAGTTTGATTTTCACCATAGGGTTTCATTGATCGCTTACTCGGCAACTTGTATGAAGCAGGATTTCTACTTTCCCCTTAGCGCTTCATTGATCGTGTACTCTTGAGTGTAGATCGGGCTGAGAATGACGCAGCCATGGGAAAGTTGACAGTTAAGCCTATCTAGTGACAACCCATCATAGGCTAGCTGGGTGATCTTGCAACTTGTATCATGCCGGAGTTTGATTTTCACCATAGGGTTTCATTGATCGCTCACTCGGCAACTTGTATCAAGCAGGATTTCTACTTTCCCCTTAGCGCTTCATTGATCGTGTACTCTTGAGTGTAGCTCGGGCTGAGAATGACGCAGCCATGGGAAAGTTGACAGTTAAGCCTATCTAGTGACAGCCCATCATAGGCTAGCTGGGTGATCTTGCAACTTGTACCATGTCGGAGTTTGATTTTCCCCATAGGGTTTCATTGATCGTGTACTCTTGAGTGTAGCTCGGGCTGAGAATGACGCAGCCATGGGAAAGTTGACAGTTAAGCCTATCTAGTGACAGCCCATCATAGGCTAGCTGGGTGAGCTTGCAACTTGTACCATGTCGGAGTTTGATTTTCCCCATAGGGTTTCATTGATCGTGTACTCTTGAGTGTAGCTCGGGCTGAGAAGGTCGCAGCCATGGGAAAGTTGACAGTTAAGCCTATCTAGTGACAACCCATCATAGGCTAGCTGGGTGATCTTGCAACTTGTATCATGCCGGAGTTTGATTTTCACCATAGGGTTTCATTGATCGCTTACTCGGCAACTTGTATGAAGCAGGATTTCTACTTTCCCCTTAGCGCTTCATTGATCGTGTACTCTTGAGTGTAGATCGGGCTGAGAATGACGCAGCCATGGGAAAGTTGACAGTTAAGCCTATCTAGTGACAGCCCATCATAGGCTAGCTGGGTGAGCTTGCAACTTGTACCATGTCGGAGTTTGATTTTCCCCATAGGGTTTCATTGATCGTGTACTCTTGAGTGTAGCTCGGGCTGAGAAGGTCGCAGCCATGGGAAAGTTGACAGTTAAGCCTATCTAGTGACAACCCATCATAGGCTAGCTGGGTGATCTTGCAACTTGTATCATGCCGGAGTTTGATTTTCACCATAGGGTTTCATTGATCGCTCACTCGGCAACTTGTATCAAGCAGGATTTCTACTTTCCCCTTAGCGCTTCATTGATCGTGTACTCTTGAGTGTAGATCGGGCTGAGAATGACGCAGCCATGGGAAAGTTGACAGATAAGCCTATCTAGTGACAGCCCATCATAGGCTAGCTGGGTGAGCTTGCAACTTGTACCATGTCGGAGTTTGATTTTCCCCATAGGGTTTCATTGATCGTGTACTCTTGAGTGTAGCTCGGGCTGAGAAGGTCGCAGCCATGGGAAAGTTAACAGTTAAGCCTATCTAGTGACAACCCATCATAGGCTAGCTGGGTGATCTTGCAACTTGTATCATGCCGGAGTTTGATTTTCACCATAGGGTTTCATTGATCGCTCACTCGGCAACTTGTATGAAGCAGGATTTCTACTTTCCCCTTAGCGCTTCATTGATCGTGTACTCTTGAGTGTAGCTCGGGCTGAGAATGACGCAGCCATGGGAAAGTTGACAGTTAAGCCTATCTAGTGACAGCCCATCATAGGCTAGCTGGGTGAGCTTGCAACTTGTACCATGTCGGAGTTTGATTTTCCCCATAGGGTTTCATTGATCGTGTACTCTTGAGTGCAGCTCGGGCTGAGAAGGTCGCAGCCATGGGAAAGTTGACAGTTAAGCCTATCTAGTGACAACCCATCATAGGCTAGCTGGGTGATCTTGCAACTTGTATCATGCCGGAGTTTGATTTTCACCATAGGGTTTCATTGATCGCTCACTCGGCAACTTGTATGAAGCAGGATTTCTACTTTCCCCTTAGCGCTTCATTGATCGTGTACTCTTGAGTGTAGATCGGGCTGAGAATGACGCAGCCATGGGAAAGTTGACAGTTAAGCCTATCTAGTGACAGCCCATCATAGGCTAGCTGGGTGATCTTGTAACTTGTACCATGTCGGAGTTTGATTTTCCCCATAGGGTTTCATTGATCGTGTACTCTTGAGTGTAGCTCGGGCTGAGAAGGTCGCAGCCATGGGAAAGTTGACAGTTAAGCCTATCTAGTGACAACCCATCATAGGCTAGCTGGGTGATCTTGCAACTTGTATCATGCCGGAGTTTGATTTTCACCATAGGGTTTCATTGATCGCTTACTCGGCAACTTGTATGAAGCAGGATTTCTACTTTCCCCTTAGCGCTTCATTGATCGTGTACTCTTGAGTGTAGATCGGGCTGAGAATGACGCAGCCATGGGAAAGTTGACAGTTAAGCCTATCTAGTGACAGCCCATCATAGGCTAGCTGGGTGATCTTGTAACTTGTACCATGTCGGAGTTTGATTTTCCCCATAGGGTTTCATTGATCGTGTACTCTTGAGTGTAGCTCGGGCTGAGAAGGTCGCAGCCATGGGAAAGTTGACAGTTAAGCCTATCTAGTGACAACCCATCATAGGCTAGCTGGGTGATCTTGCAACTTGTATCATGCCGGAGTTTGATTTTCACCATAGGGTTTCATTGATCGCTTACTCGGCAACTTGTATGAAGCAGGATTTCTACTTTCCCCTTAGCGCTTCATTGATCGTGTACTCTTGAGTGTAGATCGGACTGAGAATGACGCAGCCATGGGAAAGTTGACAGTTAAGCCTATCTAGTGACAGCCCATCATAGGCTAGCTGGGTGATCTTGCAACTTGTACCATGTCGGAGTTTGATTTTCCCCATAGGGTTTCATTGATCGTGTACTCTTGAGTGTAGCTCGGGCTGAGAAGGTCGCAGCTATGGGAAAGTTGACAGTTAAGCCTATCTAGTGACAACCCATCATAGGCTAGCTGGGTGATCTTGCAACTTGTATCATGCCGGAGTTTGATTTTCCCCATAGGGTTTCATTGATCGTGTACTCTTGAGTGTAGCTCGGGCTGAGAAGGTCGCAGCCATGGGAAAGTTGACAGTTAAGCCTATCTAGTGACAACCCATCATAGGCTAGCTGGGTGATCTTGCAACTTGTATCATGCCGGAGTTTGATTTTCACCATAGGGTTTCATTGATCGCTTACTCAGCAACTTGTATGAAGCAGGATTTCTACTTTCCCCTTAGCGCTTCATTGATCGTGTACTCTTGAGTGTAGATCGGGCTGAGAATGACGCAGCCATGGGAAAGTTGACAGTTAAGCCTATCTAGTGACAGCCCATCATAGGCTAGCTGGGTGAGCTTGCAACTTGTACCATGTCGGAGTTTGATTTTCCCCATAGGGTTTCATTGATCGTGTACTCTTGAGTGTAGCTCGGGCTGAGAAGGTCGCAGCCATGGGAAAGTTGACAGTTAAGCCTATCTAGTGACAACCCATCATAGGCTAGCTGGGTGATCTTGCAACTTGTATCATGCCGGAGTTTGATTTTCACCATAGGGTTTCATTGATCGCTCACTCGGCAACTTGTATCAAGCAGGATTTCTACTTTCCCCTTAGCGCTTCATTGATCGTGTACTCTTGAGTGTAGCTCGGGCTGAGAATGACGCAGCCATGGGAAAGTTGACAGATAAGCCTATCTAGTGACAGCCCATCATAGGCTAGCTGGGTGAGCTTGCAACTTGTACCATGTCGGAGTTTGATTTTCCCCATAGGGTTTCATTGATCGTGTACTCTTGAGTGTAGCTCGGGCTGAGAAGGTCGCAGCCATGGGAAAGTTAACAGTTAAGCCTATCTAGTGACAACCCATCATAGGCTAGCTGGATGATCTTGCAACTTGTATCATGCCGGAGTTTGATTTTCACCATAGGGTTTCATTGATCGCTCACTCGGCAACTTGTATGAAGCAGGATTTCTACTTTCCCCTTAGCGCTTCATTGATCGTGTACTCTTGAGTGTAGCTCGGGCTGAGAATGACGCAGCCATGGGAAAGTTGACAGTTAAGCCTATCTAGTGACAGCCCATCATAGGCTAGCTGGGTGAGCTTGCAACTTGTACCATGTCGGAGTTTGATTTTCCCCATAGGGTTTCATTGATCGTGTACTCTTGAGTGTAGCTCGGGCTGAGAAGGTCGCAGCCATGGGAAAGTTGACAGTTAAGCCTATCTAGTGACAACCCATCATAGGCTAGCTGGGTGATCTTGCAACTTGTATCATGCCGGAGTTTGATTTTCACCATAGGGTTTCATTGATCGCTCACTCGGCAACTTGTATCAAGCAGGATTTCTACTTTCCCCTTAGCGCTTCATTGATCGTGTACTCTTGAGTGTAGCTCGGGCTGAGAATGACGCAGCCATGGGAAAGTTGACAGTTAAGCCTATCTAGTGACAGCCCATCATAGGCTAGCTGGGTGATCTTGCAACTTGTACCATGTCGGAGTTTGATTTTCCCCATAGGGTTTCATTGATCGTGTACTCTTGAGTGTAGCTCGGGCTGAGAATGACGCAGCCATGGGAAAGTTGACAGTTAAGCCTATCTAGTGACAGCCCATCATAGGCTAGCTGGGTGAGCTTGCAACTTGTACCATGTCGGAGTTTGATTTTCCCCATAGGGTTTCATTGATCGTGTACTCTTGAGTGTAGCTCGGGCTGAGAAGGTCGCAGCCATGGGAAAGTTGACAGTTAAGCATATCTAGTGACAATCCATCATAGGCTAGCTGGGTGATCTTGCAACTTGTATCATGCCGGAGTTTGATTTTCACCATAGGGTTTCATTGATCGCTTACTCGGCAACTTGTATGAAGCAGGATTTCTACTTTCCCCTTAGCGCTTCATTGATCGTGTACTCTTGAGTGTAGCTCGGGCTGAGAATGACGCAGCCATGGGAAAGTTGACAGTTAAGCCTATCTAGTGACAGCCCATCATAGGCTAGCTGGGTGATCTTGCAACTTGTACCATGTCGGAGTTTGATTTTCCCCATAGGGTTTCATTGATTGTGTACTCTTGAGTGTAGCTCGGGCTGAGAAGGTCGCAGCCATGGGAAAGTTGACAGTTAAGCCTATCTAGTGACAACCCATCATAGGCTAGCTGGGTGATCTTGCAACTTGTATCATGCCGGAGTTTGATTTTCACCATAGGGTTTCCTTGATCGCTTACTCGGCATTTTGTATGAAGCAGGATTTCTACTTTCCCCTTAGCGCTTCATTGATCGTGTACTCTTGAGTGTAGCTCGGGCTGAGAATGACGCAGCCATGGGAAAGTTGACAGTTAAGCCTATCTAGTGACAGCCCATCATAGGCTAGCTGGGTGAGCTTGCAACTTGTACCATGTCGGAGTTTGATTTTCCCCATAGGGTTTCATTGATCGTGTACTCTTGAGTGTAGCTCGGGCTGAGAAGGTCGCAGCCATGGGAAAGTTGACAGTTAAGCCTATCTAGTGACAACCCATCATAGGCTAGCTGGGTGATCTTGCAACTTGTATCATGCCGGAGTTTGATTTTCACCATAGGGTTTCATTGATCGCTCACTCGGCAACTTGTATGAAGCAGGATTTCTACTTTCCCCTTAGCGCTTCATTGATCGTGTACTCTTGAGTGTAGATCGGGCTGAGAATGACGCAGCCATGGGAAAGTTGACAGTTAAGCCTATCTAGTGACAGCCCATCATAGGCTAGCTGGGTGATCTTGTAACTTGTACCATGTCGGAGTTTGATTTTCCCCATAGGGTTTCATTGATCGTGTACTCTTGAGTGTAGCTCGGGCTGAGAAGGTCGCAGCCATGGGAAAGTTGACAGTTAAGCCTATCTAGTGACAACCCATCATAGGCTAGCTGGGTGATCTTGCAACTTGTATCATGCCGGAGTTTGATTTCCACCATAGGGTTTCATTGATCGCTTACTCGGCAACTTGTATGAAGCAGGATTTCTACTTTCCCCTTAGCGCTTCATTGATCGTGTACTCTTGAGTGTAGATCGGGCTGAGAATGACGCAGCCATGGGAAAGTTGACAGTTAAGCCTATCTAGTGACAGCCCATCATAGGCTAGCTGGGTGATCTTGTAACTTGTACCATGTCGGAGTTTGATTTTCCCCATAGGGTTTCATTGATCGTATACTCTTGAGTGTAGCTCGGGCTGAGAAGGTCGCAGCCATGGGAAAGTTGACAGTTAAGCCTATCTAGTGACAACCCATCATAGGCTAGCTGGGTGATCTTGCAACTTGTATCATGCCGGAGTTTGATTTTCACCATAGGGTTTCATTGATCGCTTACTCGGCAACTTGTATGAAGCAGGATTTCTACTTTCCCCTTAGCGCTTCATTGATCGTGTACTCTTGAGTGTAGATCGGGCTGAGAATGACGCAGCCATGGGAAAGTTGACAGTTAAGCCTATCTAGTGACAGCCCATCATAGGCTAGCTGGGTGATCTTGCAACTTGTACCATGTCGGAGTTTGATTTTCCCCATAGGGTTTCATTGATTGTGTACTCTTGAGTGTAGCTCGGGCTGAGAAGGTCGCAGCCATGGGAAAGTTGACAGTTAAGCCTATCTAGTGACAACCCATCATAGGCTAGCTGGGTGATCTTGCAACTTGTATCATGCCGGAGTTTGATTTTCACCATAGGGTTTCATTGATCGCTCACTCGGCAACTTGTATGAAGCAGGATTTCTACTTTCCCCTTAGCGCTTCATTGATCGTGTACTCTTGAGTGTAGATCGGGCTGAGAATGACGCAGCCATGGGAAAGTTGACAGTTAAGCCTATCTAGTGACAGCCCATCATAGGCTAGCTGGGTGATCTTGTAACTTGTACCATGTCGGAGTTTGATTTTCCCCATAGGGTTTCATTGATCGTGTACTCTTGAGTGTAGCTCGGGCTGAGAAGGTCGCAGCCATGGGAAAGTTGACAGTTAAGCCTATCTAGTGACAACCCATCATAGGCTAGCTGGGTGATCTTGCAACTTGTATCATGCCGGAGTTTGATTTTCACCATAGGGTTTCATTGATCGCTCACTCGGCAACTTGTATGAAGCAGGATTTCTACTTTCCCCTTAGCGCTTCATTGATCGTGTACTCTTGAGTGTAGATCGGGCTGAGAATGACGCAGCCATGGGAAAGTTGACAGTTAGCCTATCTAGTGACAACCCATCATAGGCTAGCTGGGTGATCTTGCAACTTGTATCATGCCGGAGTTTTGATTTTCACCATAGGGTTTCATTGATCGCTTACTCGGCAACTTGTATGAAGCAGGATTTCTACTTTCCCCTTAGCGCTTCATTGATCGTGTACTCTTGAGTGTAGATCGGACTGAGAATGACGCAGCCATGGGAAAGTTCACAGTTAAGCCTATCTAGTGACAGGCCCATCATAGGCTAGCTGGGTGATCTTGCAACTTGTACCATGTCGGAGTTTGATTTTCCCCATAGGGTTTCATTGATCGTGTACTCTTGAGTGTAGCTCGGGCTGAGAAGGTCGCAGCCATGGGAAAGTTGACAGTTAAGCCTATCTAGTGACAACCCATCATAGGCTAGCTGGGTG
This sequence comes from Leptodactylus fuscus, assembly GCF_031893055.1. Taxonomy (NCBI): domain Eukaryota; kingdom Metazoa; phylum Chordata; class Amphibia; order Anura; family Leptodactylidae; genus Leptodactylus; species Leptodactylus fuscus. The sequence goes on along the minus strand of NW_027440651.1, from coordinate 50,965 downwards.
ATCTTGCAACTTGTATCATGCCGGAGTTTGATTTTCACCATAGGGTTTCATTGATCGCTCACTCGGCAACTTGTATCAAGCAGGATTTCTACTTTCCCCTTAGCGCTTCATTGATCGTGTACTCTTGAGTGTAGCTCGGGCTGAGAATGACGCAGCCATGGGAAAGTTGACAGTTAAGCCTATCTAGTGACAGCCCATCATAGGCTAGCTGGGTGATCTTGCAACTTGTACCATGTCGGAGTTTGATTTTCCCCATAGGGTTTCATTGATCGTGTACTCTTGAGTGTAGCTCGGCTGAGAATGACGCAGCCATGGAAAGTTGACAGTTAAGCCTATCTAGTGACAGCCCATCATAGGCTAGCTGGGTGAGCTTGCAACTTGTACCATGTCGGAGTTTGATTTTCCCCATAGGGTTTCATTGATCGTGTACTCTTGAGTGTAGCTCGGGCTGAGAAGGTCGCAGCCATGGGAAAGTTGACAGTTAAGCCTATCTAGTGACAACCCATCATAGGCTAGCTGGGTGATCTTGCAACTTGTATCATGCCGGAGTTTGATTTTCACCATAGGGTTTCATTGATCGCTTACTCGGCAACTTGTATGAAGCAGGATTTCTACTTTCCCCTTAGCGCTTCATTGATCGTGTACTCTTGAGTGTAGATCGGGCTGAGAATGACGCAGCCATGGGAAAGTTGACAGTTAAGCCTATCTAGTGACAGCCCATCATAGGCTAGCTGGGTGAGCTTGCAACTTGTACCATGTCGGAGTTTGATTTTCCCCATAGGGTTTCATTGATCGTGTACTCTTGAGTGTAGCTCGGGCTGAGATAGGTCGCAGCCATGGAAAGTTGACAGTTAAGCCTATCTAGTGACAACCCATCATAGGCTAGCTGGGTGATCTTGCAACTTGTATCATGCCGGAGTTTGATTTTCACCATAGGGTTTCATTGATCGCTCACTCGGCAACTTGTATCAAGCAGGATTTCTACTTTCCCCTTAGCGCTTCATTGATCGTGTACTCTTGAGTGTAGATCGGGCTGAGAATGACGCAGCCATGGGAAAGTTGACAGATAAGCCTATCTAGTGACAGCCCATCATAGGCTAGCTGGGTGAGCTTGCAACTTGTACCATGTCGGAGTTTGATTTTCCCCTTAGGGTTTCATTGATCGTGTACTCTTGAGTGTAGCTCGGGCTGAGAAGGTCGCAGCCATGGGAAAGTTAACAGTTAAGCCTATCTAGTGACAACCCATCATAGGCTAGCTGGGTGATCTTGCAACTTGTATCATGCCGGAGTTTGATTTTCACCATAGGGTTTCATTGATCGCTCACTCGGCAACTTGTATGAAGCAGGATTTCTACTTTCCCCTTAGCGCTTCATTGATCGTGTACTCTTGAGTGTAGCTCGGGCTGAGAATGACGCAGCCATGGGAAAGTTGACAGTTAAGCCTATCTAGTGACAGCCCATCATAGGCTAGCTGGGTGAGCTTGCAACTTGTACCATGTCGGAGTTTGATTTTCCCCATAGGGTTTCATTGATCGTGTACTCTTGAGTGTAGCTCGGGCTGAGAAGGTCGCAGCCATGGGAAAGTTGACAGTTAAGCCTATCTAGTGACAACCCATCATAGGCTAGCTGGGTGATCTTGCAACTTGTATCATGCCGGAGTTTGATTTTCACCATAGGGTTTCATTGATCGCTCACTCGGCAACTTGTATCAAGCAGGATTTCTACTTTCCCCTTAGCGCTTCATTGATCGTGTACTCTTGAGTGTAGATCGGGCTGAGAATGACGCAGCCATGGGAAAGTTGACAGTTAAGCCTATCTAGTGACAGCCCATCATAGGCTAGCTGGGTGATCTTGAAACTTGTACCATGTCGGAGTTTGATTTTCCCCATAGGGTTTCATTGATCGTGTACTCTTGAGTGTAGCTCGGGCTGAGAAGGTCGCAGCCATGGGAAAGTTGACAGTTAAGCCTATCTAGTGACAACCCATCATAGGCTAGCTGGGTGATCTTGCAACTTGTATTATGCCGGAGTTTGATTTTCACCATAGGGTTTCATTGATCGCTTACTCGGCAACTTGTATGAAGCAGGATTTCTACTTTCCCCTTAGCGCTTCATTGATCGTGTACTCTTGAGTGTAGCTCGGGCTGAGAATGACGCAGCCATGGGAAAGTTGACAGTTAAGCCTATCTAGTGACAGCCCATCATAGGCTAGCTGGGTGATCTTGAAACTTGTACCATGTCGGAGTTTGATTTTCCCCATAGGGTTTCATTGATCGTGTACTCTTGAGTGTAGCTCGGGCTGAGAAGGTCGCAGCCATGGGAAAGTTGACAGTTAAGCCTATCTAGTGACAACCCATCATAGGCTAGCTGGGTGATCTTGCAACTTGTATCATGCCGGAGTTTGATTTTCACCATAGGGTTTCATTGATCGCTCACTCGGCAACTTGTATCAAGCAGGATTTCTACTTTCCCCTTAGCGCTTCATTGATCGTGTACTCTTGAGTGTAGATCGGGCTGAGAATGACGCAGCCATGGGAAAGTTGACAGTTAAGCCTATCTAGTGACAGCCCATCATAGGCTAGCTGGGTGATCTTGAAACTTGTACCATGTCGGAGTTTGATTTTCCCCATAGGGTTTCATTGATCGTGTACTCTTGAGTGTAGCTCGGGCTGAGAAGGTCGCAGCCATGGGAAAGTTGACAGTTAAGCCTATCTAGTGACAACCCATCATAGGCTAGCTGGGTGATCTTGCAACTTGTATTATGCCGGAGTTTGATTTTCACCATAGGGTTTCATTGATCGCTTACTCGGCAACTTGTATGAAGCAGGATTTCTACTTTCCCCTTAGCGCTTCATTGATCGTGTACTCTTGAGTGTAGATCGGGCTGAGAATGACGCAGCCATGGGAAAGTTGACAGTTAAGCCTATCTAGTGACAGCCCATCATAGGCTAGCTGGGTGATCTTGAAACTTGTACCATGTCGGAGTTTGATTTTCCCCATAGGGTTTCATTGATCGTGTACTCTTGAGTGTAGCTCGGGCTGAGAAGGTCGCAGCCATGGGAAAGTTGACAGTTAAGCCTATCTAGTGACAACCCATCATAGGCTAGCTGGGTGATCTTGCAACTTGTATTATGCCGGAGTTTGATTTTCACCATAGGGTTTCATTGATCGCTTACTCGGCAACTTGTATGAAGCAGGATTTCTACTTTCCCCTTAGCGCTTCATTGATCGTGTACTCTTGAGTGTAGCTCGGGCTGAGAATGACGCAGCCATGGGAAAGTTGACAGTTAAGCCTATCTAGTGACAGCCCATCATAGGCTAGCTGGGTGAGCTTGCAACTTGTACCATGTCGGAGTTTGATTTTCCCCATAGGGTTTCATTGATCGTGTACTCTTGAGTGTAGCTCGGGCTGAGAAGGTCGCAGCCATGGGAAAGTTGACAGTTAAGCCTATCTAGTGACAACCCATCATAGGCTAGCTGGGTGATCTTGCAACTTGTATCATGCCGGAGTTTGATTTTCACCATAGGGTTTCATTGATCGCTCACTCGGCAACTTGTATCAAGCAGGATTTCTACTTTCCCCTTAGCGCTTCATTGATCGTGTACTCTTGAGTGTAGATCGGGCTGAGAATGACGCAGCCATGGGAAAGTTGACAGATAAGCCTATCTAGTGACAGCCCATCATAGGCTAGCTGGGTGAGCTTGCAACTTGTACCATGTCGGAGTTTGATTTTCCCCATAGGGTTTCATTGATCGTGTACTCTTGAGTGTAGCTCGGGCTGAGAAGGTCGCAGCCATGGGAAAGTTAACAGTTAAGCCTATCTAGTGACAACCCATCATAGGCTAGCTGGGTGATCTTGCAACTTGTATCATGCCGGAGTTTGATTTTCACCATAGGGTTTCATTGATCGCTCACTCGGCAACTTGTATGAAGCAGGATTTCTACTTTCCCCTTAGCGCTTCATTGATCGTGTACTCTTGAGTGTAGCTCGGGCTGAGAATGACGCAGCCATGGGAAAGTTGACAGTTAAGCCTATCTAGTGACAGCCCATCATAGGCTAGCTGGGTGAGCTTGCAACTTGTACCATGTCGGAGTTTGATTTTCCCCATAGGGTTTCATTGATCGTGTACTCTTGAGTGTAGCTCGGGCTGAGAAGGTCGCAGCCATGGGAAAGTTGACAGTTAAGCCTATCTAGTGACAACCCATCATAGGCTAGCTGGGTGATCTTGCAACTTGTATCATGCCGGAGTTTGATTTTCACCATAGGGTTTCATTGATCGCTCACTCGGCAACTTGTATGAAGCAGGATTTCTACTTTCCCCTTAGCGCTTCATTGATCGTGTACTCTTGAGTGTAGATCGGGCTGAGAATGACGCAGCCATGGGAAAGTTGACAGTTAAGCCTATCTAGTGACAGCCCATCATAGGCTAGCTGGGTGATCTTGTAACTTGTACCATGTCGGAGTTTGATTTTCCCCATAGGGTTTCATTGATCGTGTACTCTTGAGTGTAGCTCGGGCTGAGAAGGTCGCAGCCATGGGAAAGTTGACAGTTAAGCCTATCTAGTGACAACCCATCATAGGCTAGCTGGGTGATCTTGCAACTTGTATCATGCCGGAGTTTGATTTTCACCATAGGGTTTCATTGATCGCTTACTCGGCAACTTGTATGAAGCAGGATTTCTACTTTCCCCTTAGCGCTTCATTGATCGTGTACTCTTGAGTGTAGATCGGGCTGAGAATGACGCAGCCATGGGAAAGTTGACAGTTAAGCCTATCTAGTGACAGCCCATCATAGGCTAGCTGGGTGATCTTGTAACTTGTACCATGTCGGAGTTTGATTTTCCCCATAGGGTTTCATTGATCGTGTACTCTTGAGTGTAGCTCGGGCTGAGAAGGTCGCAGCCATGGGAAAGTTGACAGTTAAGCCTATCTAGTGACAACCCATCATAGGCTAGCTGGGTGATCTTGCAACTTGTATCATGCCGGAGTTTGATTTTCACCATAGGGTTTCATTGATCGCTTACTCGGCAACTTGTATGAAGCAGGATTTCTACTTTCCCCTTAGCGCTTCATTGATCGTGTACTCTTGAGTGTAGATCGGACTGAGAATGACGCAGCCATGGGAAAGTTGACAGTTAAGCCTATCTAGTGACAGCCCATCATAGGCTAGCTGGGTGATCTTGCAACTTGTACCATGTCGGAGTTTGATTTTCCCCATAGGGTTTCATTGATCGTGTACTCTTGAGTGTAGCTCGGGCTGAGAAGGTCGCAGCTATGGGAAAGTTGACAGTTAAGCCTATCTAGTGACAACCCATCATAGGCTAGCTGGGTGATCTTGCAACTTGTATCATGCCGGAGTTTGATTTTCCCCATAGGGTTTCATTGATCGTGTACTCTTGAGTGTAGCTCGGGCTGAGAAGGTCGCAGCCATGGGAAAGTTGACAGTTAAGCCTATCTAGTGACAACCCATCATAGGCTAGCTGGGTGATCTTGCAACTTGTATCATGCCGGAGTTTGATTTTCACCATAGGGTTTCATTGATCGCTTACTCAGCAACTTGTATGAAGCAGGATTTCTACTTTCCCCTTAGCGCTTCATTGATCGTGTACTCTTGAGTGTAGATCGGGCTGAGAATGACGCAGCCATGGGAAAGTTGACAGTTAAGCCTATCTAGTGACAGCCCATCATAGGCTAGCTGGGTGAGCTTGCAACTTGTACCATGTCGGAGTTTGATTTTCCCCATAGGGTTTCATTGATCGTGTACTCTTGAGTGTAGCTCGGGCTGAGAAGGTCGCAGCCATGGGAAAGTTGACAGTTAAGCCTATCTAGTGACAACCCATCATAGGCTAGCTGGGTGATCTTGCAACTTGTATCATGCCGGAGTTTGATTTTCACCATAGGGTTTCATTGATCGCTCACTCGGCAACTTGTATCAAGCAGGATTTCTACTTTCCCCTTAGCGCTTCATTGATCGTGTACTCTTGAGTGTAGCTCGGGCTGAGAATGACGCAGCCATGGGAAAGTTGACAGATAAGCCTATCTAGTGACAGCCCATCATAGGCTAGCTGGGTGAGCTTGCAACTTGTACCATGTCGGAGTTTGATTTTCCCCATAGGGTTTCATTGATCGCTCACTCGGCAACTTGTATGAAGCAGGATTTCTACTTTCCCCTTAGCGCTTCATTGATCGTGTACTCTTGAGTGTAGATCGGGCTGAGAATGACGCAGCCATGGGAAAGTTGACAGTTAAGCCTATCTAGTGACAGCCCATCATAGGCTAGCTGGGTGATCTTGTAACTTGTACCATGTCGGAGTTTGATTTTCCCCATAGGGTTTCATTGATCGTGTACTCTTGAGTGTAGCTCGGGCTGAGAAGGTCGCAGCCATGGGAAAGTTGACAGTTAAGCCTATCTAGTGACAACCCATCATAGGCTAGCTGGGTGATCTTGCAACTTGTATCATGCCGGAGTTTGATTTTCACCATAGGGTTTCATTGATCGCTCACTCGGCAACTTGTATGAAGCAGGATTTCTACTTTCCCCTTAGCGCTTCATTGATCGTGTACTCTTGAGTGTAGATCGGGCTGAGAATGACGCAGCCATGGGAAAGTTGACAGTTAAGCCTATCTAGTGACAGCCCATCATAGGCTAGCTGGGTGATCTTGTAACTTGTACCATGTCGGAGTTTGATTTTCCCCATAGGGTTTCATTGATCGTGTACTCTTGAGTGTAGCTCGGGCTGAGAAGGTCGCAGCCATGGGAAAGTTGACAGTTAAGCCTATCTAGTGACAACCCATCATAGGCTAGCTGGGTGATCTTGCAACTTGTATCATGCCGGAGTTTGATTTTCACCATAGGGTTTCATTGATCGCTTACTCGGCAACTTGTATGAAGCAGGATTTCTACTTTCCCCTTAGCGCTTCATTGATCGTGTACTCTTGAGTGTAGATCGGACTGAGAATGACGCAGCCATGGGAAAGTTCACAGTTAAGCCTATCTAGTGACAGCCCATCATAGGCTAGCTGGGTGATCTTGCAACTTGTACCATGTCGGAGTTTGATTTTCCCCATAGGGTTTCATTGATCGTGTACTCTTGAGTGTAGCTCGGGCTGAGAAGGTCGCAGCCATGGGAAAGTTGACAGTTAAGCCTATCTAGTGACAACCCATCATAGGCTAGCTGGGTGATCTTGCAACTTGTATCATGCCGGAGTTTGATTTTCACCATAGGGTTTCATTGATCGCTCACTCGGCAACTTGTATCAAGCAGGATTTCTACTTTCCCCTTAGCGCTTCATTGATCGTGTACTCTTGAGTGTAGCTCGGGCTGAGAATGACGCAGCCATGGGAAAGTTGACAGTTAAGCCTATCTAGTGACAGCCCATCATAGGCTAGCTGGGTGATCTTGCAACTTGTACCATGTCGGAGTTTGATTTTCCCCATAGGGTTTCATTGATCGTGTACTCTTGAGTGTAGCTCGGGCTGAGAATGACGCAGCCATGGGAAAGTTGACAGTTAAGCCTATCTAGTGACAGCCCATCATAGGCTAGCTGGGTGAGCTTGCAACTTGTACCATGTCGGAGTTTGATTTCCCCATAGGGTTTCATTGATCGTGTACTCTTGAGTGTAGCTCGGGCTGAGAAGGTCGCAGCCATGGGAAAGTTGACAGTTAAGCCTATCTAGTGACAACCCATCATAGGCTAGCTGGGTGATCTTGCAACTTGTATCATGCCGGAGTTTGATTTTCACCATAGGGTTTCATTGATCGCTTACTCGGCAACTTGTATGAAGCAGGATTTCTACTTTCCCCTTAGCGCTTCATTGATCGTGTACTCTTGAGTGTAGATCGGGCTGAGAATGACGCAGCCATGGGAAAGTTGACAGTTAAGCCTATCTAGTGACAGCCCATCATAGGCTAGCTGGGTGAGCTTGCAACTTGTACCATGTCGGAGTTTGATTTTCCCCATAGGGTTTCATTGATCGTGTACTCTTGAGTGTAGCTCGGGCTGAGAAGGTCGCAGCCATGGGAAAGTTGACAGTTAAGCCTATCTAGTGACAACCCATCATAGGCTAGCTGGGTGATCTTGCAACTTGTATCATGCCGGAGTTTGATTTTCACCATAGGGTTTCATTGATCGCTCACTCGGCAACTTGTATCAAGCAGGATTTCTACTTTCCCCTTAGCGCTTCATTGATCGTGTACTCTTGAGTGTAGATCGGGCTGAGAATGACGCAGCCATGGGAAAGTTGACAGATAAGCCTATCTAGTGACAGCCCATCATAGGCTAGCTGGGTGAGCTTGCAACTTGTACCATGTCGGAGTTTGATTTTCCCCATAGGGTTTCATTGATCGTGTACTCTTGAGTGTAGCTCGGGCTGAGAAGGTCGCAGCCATGGGAAAGTTAACAGTTAAGCCTATCTAGTGACAACCCATCATAGGCTAGCTGGGTGATCTTGCAACTTGTATCATGCCGGAGTTTGATTTTCACCATAGGGTTTCATTGATCGCTCACTCGGCAACTTGTATGAAGCAGGATTTCTACTTTCCCCTTAGCGCTTCATTGATCGTGTACTCTTGAGTGTAGCTCGGGCTGAGAATGACGCAGCCATGGGAAAGTTGACAGTTAAGCCTATCTAGTGACAGCCCATCATAGGCTAGCTGGGTGAGCTTGCAACTTGTACCATGTCGGAGTTTGATTTTCCCCATAGGGTTTCATTGATCGTGTACTCTTGAGTGTAGCTCGGGCTGAGAAGGTCGCAGCCATGGGAAAGTTGACAGTTAAGCCTATCTAGTGACAACCCATCATAGGCTAGCTGGGTGATCTTGCAACTTGTATTATGCCGGAGTTTGATTTTCACCATAGGGTTTCATTGATCGCTTACTCGGCAACTTGTATGAAGCAGGATTTCTACTTTCCCCTTAGCGCTTCATTGATCGTGTACTCTTGAGTGTAGCTCGGGCTGAGAATGACGCAGCCATGGGAAAGTTGACAGTTAAGCCTATCTAGTGACAGCCCATCATAGGCTAGCTGGGTGATCTTGAAACTTGTACCATGTCGGAGTTTGATTTTCCCCATAGGGTTTCATTGATCGTGTACTCTTGAGTGTAGCTCGGGCTGAGAAGGTCGCAGCCATGGGAAAGTTGACAGTTAAGCCTATCTAGTGACAACCCATCATAGGCTAGCTGGGTGATCTTGCAACTTGTATCATGCCGGAGTTTGATTTTCACCATAGGGTTTCATTGATCGCTCACTCGGCAACTTGTATCAAGCAGGATTTCTACTTTCCCCTTAGCGCTTCATTGATCGTGTACTCTTGAGTGTAGATCGGGCTGAGAATGACGCAGCCATGGGAAAGTTGACAGTTAAGCCTATCTAGTGACAGCCCATCATAGGCTAGCTGGGTGATCTTGAAACTTGTACCATGTCGGAGTTTGATTTTCCCCATAGGGTTTCATTGATCGTGTACTCTTGAGTGTAGCTCGGGCTGAGAAGGTCGCAGCCATGGGAAAGTTGACAGTTAAGCCTATCTAGTGACAACCCATCATAGGCTAGCTGGGTGATCTTGCAACTTGTATTATGCCGGAGTTTGATTTTCACCATAGGGTTTCATTGATCGCTTACTCGGCAACTTGTATGAAGCAGGATTTCTACTTTCCCCTTAGCGCTTCATTGATCGTGTACTCTTGAGTGTAGATCGGGCTGAGAATGACGCAGCCATGGGAAAGTTGACAGTTAAGCCTATCTAGTGACAGCCCATCATAGGCTAGCTGGGTGATCTTGAAACTTGTACCATGTCGGAGTTTGATTTTCCCCATAGGGTTTCATTGATCGTGTACTCTTGAGTGTAGCTCGGGCTGAGAAGGTCGCAGCCATGGGAAAGTTGACAGTTAAGCCTATCTAGTGACAACCCATCATAGGCTAGCTGGGTGATCTTGCAACTTGTATTATGCCGGAGTTTGATTTTCACCATAGGGTTTCATTGATCGCTTACTCGGCAACTTGTATGAAGCAGGATTTCTACTTTCCCCTTAGCGCTTCATTGATCGTGTACTCTTGAGTGTAGCTCGGGCTGAGAATGACGCAGCCATGGGAAAGTTGACAGTTAAGCCTATCTAGTGACAGCCCATCATAGGCTAGCTGGGTGAGCTTGCAACTTGTACCATGTCGGAGTTTGATTTTCCCCATAGGGTTTCATTGATCGTGTACTCTTGAGTGTAGCTCGGGCTGAGAAGGTCGCAGCCATGGGAAAGTTGACAGTTAAGCCTATCTAGTGACAACCCATCATAGGCTAGCTGGGTGATCTTGCAACTTGTATCATGCCGGAGTTTGATTTTCACCATAGGGTTTCATTGATCGCTCACTCGGCAACTTGTATCAAGCAGGATTTCTACTTTCCCCTTAGCGCTTCATTGATCGTGTACTCTTGAGTGTAGATCGGGCTGAGAATGACGCAGCCATGGGAAAGTTGACAGATAAGCCTATCTAGTGACAGCCCATCATAGGCTAGCTGGGTGAGCTTGCAACTTGTACCATGTCGGAGTTTGATTTTCCCCATAGGGTTTCATTGATCGTGTACTCTTGAGTGTAGCTCGGGCTGAGAAGGTCGCAGCCATGGGAAAGTTAACAGTTAAGCCTATCTAGTGACAACCCATCATAGGCTAGCTGGGTGATCTTGCAACTTGTATCATGCCGGAGTTTGATTTTCACCATAGGGTTTCATTGATCGCTCACTCGGCAACTTGTATGAAGCAGGATTTCTACTTTCCCCTTAGCGCTTCATTGATCGTGTACTCTTGAGTGTAGCTCGGGCTGAGAATGACGCAGCCATGGGAAAGTTGACAGTTAAGCCTATCTAGTGACAGCCCATCATAGGCTAGCTGGGTGAGCTTGCAACTTGTACCATGTCGGAGTTTGATTTTCCCCATAGGGTTTCATTGATCGTGTACTCTTGAGTGTAGCTCGGGCTGAGAAGGTCGCAGCCATGGGAAAGTTGACAGTTAAGCCTATCTAGTGACAACCCATCATAGGCTAGCTGGGTGATCTTGCAACTTGTATCATGCCGGAGTTTGATTTTCACCATAGGGTTTCATTGATCGCTCACTCGGCAACTTGTATGAAGCAGGATTTCTACTTTCCCCTTAGCGCTTCATTGATCGTGTACTCTTGAGTGTAGATCGGGCTGAGAATGACGCAGCCATGGGAAAGTTGACAGTTAAGCCTATCTAGTGACAGCCCATCATAGGCTAGCTGGGTGATCTTGTAACTTGTACCATGTCGGAGTTTGATTTTCCCCATAGGGTTTCATTGATCGTGTACTCTTGAGTGTAGCTCGGGCTGAGAAGGTCGCAGCCATGGGAAAGTTGACAGTTAAGCCTATCTAGTGACAACCCATCATAGGCTAGCTGGGTGATCTTGCAACTTGTATCATGCCGGAGTTTGATTTTCACCATAGGGTTTCATTGATCGCTTACTCGGCAACTTGTATGAAGCAGGATTTCTACTTTCCCCTTAGCGCTTCATTGATCGTGTACTCTTGAGTGTAGATCGGGCTGAGAATGACGCAGCCATGGGAAAGTTGACAGTTAAGCCTATCTAGTGACAGCCCATCATAGGCTAGCTGGGTGATCTTGTAACTTGTACCATGTCGGAGTTTGATTTTCCCCATAGGGTTTCATTGATCGTGTACTCTTGCGTGTAGCTCGGGCTGAGAAGGTCGCAGCCATGGGAAAGTTGACAGTTAAGCCTATCTAGTGACAACCCATCATAGGCTAGCTGGGTGATCTTGCAACTTGTATCATGCCGGAGTTTGATTTTCACCATAGGGTTTCATTGATCGCTTACTCGGCAACTTGTATGAAGCAGGATTTCTACTTTCCCCTTAGCGCTTCATTGATCGTGTACTCTTGAGTGTAGATCGGGCTGAGAATGACGCAGCCATGGGAAAGTTGACAGTTAAGCCTATCTAGTGACAGCCCATCATAGGCTAGCTGGGTGATCTTGTAACTTGTACCATGTCGGAGTTTGATTTTCCCCATAGGGTTTCATTGATCGTATACTCTTGAGTGTAGCTCGGGCTGAGAAGGTCGCAGCCATGGGAAAGTTGACAGTTAAGCCTATCTAGTGACAACCCATCATAGGCTAGCTGGGTGATCTTGCAACTTGTATCATGCCGGAGTTTGATTTTCCCCATAGGGTTTCATTGATCGTGTACTCTTGAGTGTAGCTCGGGCTGAGAAGGTCGCAGCCATGGGAAAGTTGACAGTTAAGCCTATCTAGTGACAACCCATCATAGGCTAGCTGGGTGATCTTGCAACTTGTATCATGCCGGAGTTTGATTTTCACCATAGGGTTTCATTGATCGCTTACTCAGCAACTTGTATGAAGCAGGATTTCTACTTTCCCCTTAGCGCTTCATTGATCGTGTACTCTTGAGTGTAGATCGGGCTGAGAATGACGCAGCCATGGGAAAGTTGACAGTTAAGCCTATCTAGTGACAGCCCATCATAGGCTAGCTGGGTGAGCTTGCAACTTGTACCATGTCGGAGTTTGATTTTCCCCATAGGGTTTCATTGATCGTGTACTCTTGAGTGTAGCTCGGGCTGAGAAGGTCGCAGCCATGGGAAAGTTGACAGTTAAGCCTATCTAGTGACAACCCATCATAGGCTAGCTGGGTGATCTTGCAACTTGTATCATGCCGGAGTTTGATTTTCACCATAGGGTTTCATTGATCGCTCACTCGGCAACTTGTATCAAGCAGGATTTCTACTTTCCCCTTAGCGCTTCATTGATCGTGTACTCTTGAGTGTAGCTCGGGCTGAGAATGACGCAGCCATGGGAAAGTTGACAGATAAGCCTATCTAGTGACAGCCCATCATAGGCTAGCTGGGTGAGCTTGCAACTTGTACCATGTCGGAGTTTGATTTTCCCCATAGGGTTTCATTGATCGTGTACTCTTGAGTGTAGCTCGGGCTGAGAAGGTCGCAGCCATGGGAAAGTTAACAGTTAAGCCTATCTAGTGACAACCCATCATAGGCTAGCTGGATGATCTTGCAACTTGTATCATGCCGGACTTTGATTTTCACCATAGGGTTTCATTGATCGCTCACTCGGCAACTTGTATGAAGCAGGATTTCTACTTTCCCCTTAGCGCTTCATTGATCGTGTACTCTTGAGTGTAGCTCGGGCTGAGAATGACGCAGCCATGGGAAAGTTGACAGTTAAGCCTATCTAGTGACAGCCCATCATAGGCTAGCTGGGTGAGCTTGCAACTTGTACCATGTCGGAGTTTGATTTTCCCCATAGGGTTTCATTGATCGTGTACTCTTGAGTGTAGCTCGGGCTGAGAAGGTCGCAGCCATGGGAAAGTTGACAGTTAAGCCTATCTAGTGACAACCCATCATAGGCTAGCTGGGTGATCTTGCAACTTGTATCATGCCGGAGTTTGATTTTCACCATAGGGTTTCATTGATCGCTCACTCGGCAACTTGTATCAAGCAGGATTTCTACTTTCCCCTTAGCGCTTCATTGATCGTGTACTCTTGAGTGTAGATCGGGCTGAGAATGACGCAGCCATGGGAAAGTTGACAGTTAAGCCTATCTAGTGACAGCCCATCATAGGCTAGCTGGGTGAGCTTGCAACTTGTACCATGTCGGAGTTTGATTTTCCCCATAGGGTTTCATTGATCGTGTACTCTTGAGTGTAGCTCGGGCTGAGAAGGTCGCAGCCATGGGAAAGTTGACAGTTAAGCCTATCTAGTGACAACCCATCATAGGCTAGCTGGGTGATCTTGCAACTTGTATCATGCCGGAGTTTGATTTTCACCATAGGGTTTCATTGATCGCTCACTCGGCAACTTGTATGAAGCAGGATTTCTACTTTCCCCTTAGCGCTTCATTGATCGTGTACTCTTGAGTGTAGATCGGGCTGAGAATGACGCAGCCATGGGAAAGTTGACAGTTAAGCCTATCTAGTGACAGCCCATCATAGGCTAGCTGGGTGATCTTGTAACTTGTACCATGTCGGAGTTTGATTTTCCCCATAGGGTTTCATTGATCGTGTACTCTTGAGTGTAGCTCGGGCTGAGAAGGTCGCAGCCATGGGAAAGTTGACAGTTAAGCCTATCTAGTGACAACCCATCATAGGCTAGCTGGGTGATCTTGCAACTTGTATCATGCCGGAGTTTGATTTCCACCATAGGGTTTCATTGATCGCTTACTCGGCAACTTGTATGAAGCAGGATTTCTACTTTCCCCTTAGCGCTTCATTGATCGTGTACTCTTGAGTGTAGATCGGGCTGAGAATGACGCAGCCATGGGAAAGTTGACAGTTAAGCCTATCTAGTGACAGCCCATCATAGGCTAGCTGGGTGATCTTGTAACTTGTACCATGTCGGAGTTTGATTTTCCCCATAGGGTTTCATTGATCGTATACTCTTGAGTGTAGCTCGGGCTGAGAAGGTCGCAGCCATGGGAAAGTTGACAGTTAAGCCTATCTAGTGACAACCCATCATAGGCTAGCTGGGTGATCTTGCAACTTGTATCATGCCGGAGTTTGATTTTCACCATAGGGTTTCATTGATCGCTTACTCGGCAACTTGTATGAAGCAGGATTTCTACTTTCCCCTTAGCGCTTCATTGATCGTGTACTCTTGAGTGTAGATCGGGCTGAGAATGACGCAGCCATGGGAAAGTTGACAGTTAAGCCTATCTAGTGACAGCCCATCATAGGCTAGCTGGGTGATCTTGCAACTTGTACCATGTCGGAGTTTGATTTTCCCCATAGGGTTTCATTGATTGTGTACTCTTGAGTGTAGCTCGGGCTGAGAAGGTCGCAGCCATGGGAAAGTTGACAGTTAAGCCTATCTAGTGACAACCCATCATAGGCTAGCTGGGTGATCTTGCAACTTGTATCATGCCGGAGTTTGATTTTCACCATAGGGTTTCATTGATCGCTCACTCGGCAACTTGTATGAAGCAGGATTTCTACTTTCCCCTTAGCGCTTCATTGATCGTGTACTCTTGAGTGTAGATCGGGCTGAGAATGACGCAGCCATGGGAAAGTTGACAGTTAAGCCTATCTAGTGACAGCCCATCATAGGCTAGCTGGGTGATCTTGTAACTTGTACCATGTCGGAGTTTGATTTTCCCCATAGGGTTTCATTGATCGTGTACTCTTGAGTGTAGCTCGGGCTGAGAAGGTCGCAGCCATGGGAAAGTTGACAGTTAAGCCTATCTAGTGACAACCCATCATAGGCTAGCTGGGTGATCTTGCAACTTGTATCATGCCGGAGTTTGATTTTCACCATAGGGTTTCATTGATCGCTCACTCGGCAACTTGTATGAAGCAGGATTTCTACTTTCCCCTTAGCGCTTCATTGATCGTGTACTCTTGAGTGTAGATCGGGCTGAGAATGACGCAGCCATGGGAAAGTTGACAGTTAAGCCTATCTAGTGACAGCCCATCATAGGCTAGCTGGGTGATCTTGTAACTTGTACCATGTCGGAGTTTGATTTTCCCCATAGGGTTTCATTGATCGTGTACTCTTGAGTGTAGCTCGGGCTGAGAAGGTCGCAGCCATGGGAAAGTTGACAGTTAAGCCTATCTAGTGACAACCCATCATAGGCTAGCTGGGTGATCTTGCAACTTGTATCATGCCGGAGTTTGATTTTCACCATAGGGTTTCATTGATCGCTTACTCGGCAACTTGTATGAAGCAGGATTTCTACTTTCCCCTTAGCGCTTCATTGATCGTGTACTCTTGAGTGTAGATCGGACTGAGAATGACGCAGCCATGGGAAAGTTCACAGTTAAGCCTATCTAGTGACAGCCCATCATAGGCTAGCTGGGTGATCTTGCAACTTGTACCATGTCGGAGTTTGATTTTCCCCATAGGGTTTCATTGATCGTGTACTCTTGAGTGTAGCTCGGGCTGAGAAGGTCGCAGCCATGGGAAAGTTGACAGTTAAGCCTATCTAGTGACAACCCATCATAGGCTAGCTGGGTGATCTTGCAACTTGTATCATGCCGGAGTTTGATTTTCACCATAGGGTTTCATTGATCGCTCACTCGGCAACTTGTATCAAGCAGGATTTCTACTTTCCCCTTAGCGCTTCATTGATCGTGTACTCTTGAGTGTAGCTCGGGCTGAGAATGACGCAGCCATGGGAAAGTTGACAGTTAAGCCTATCTAGTGACAGCCCATCATAGGCTAGCTGGGTGATCTTGCAACTTGTACCATGTCGGAGTTTGATTTTCCCCATAGGGTTTCATTGATCGTGTACTCTTGAGTGTAGCTCGGGCTGAGAATGACGCAGCCATGGGAAAGTTGACAGTTAAGCCTATCTAGTGACAGCCCATCATAGGCTAGCTGGGTGAGCTTGCAACTTGTACCATGTCGGAGTTTGATTTTCCCCATAGGGTTTCATTGATCGTGTACTCTTGAGTGTAGCTCGGGCTGAGAAGGTCGCAGCCATGGGAAAGTTGACAGTTAAGCCTATCTAGTGACAACCCATCATAGGCTAGCTGGGTGATCTTGCAACTTGTATCATGCCGGAGTTTGATTTTCACCATAGGGTTTCATTGATCGCTTACTCGGCAACTTGTATGAAGCAGGATTTCTACTTTCCCCTTAGCGCTTCATTGATCGTGTACTCTTGAGTGTAGATCGGGCTGAGAATGACGCAGCCATGGGAAAGTTGACAGTTAAGCCTATCTAGTGACAGCCCATCATAGGCTAGCTGGGTGAGCTTGCAACTTGTACCATGTCGGAGTTTGATTTTCCCCATAGGGTTTCATTGATCGTGTACTCTTGAGTGTAGCTCGGGCTGAGAAGGTCGCAGCCATGGGAAAGTTGACAGTTAAGCCTATCTAGTGACAACCCATCATAGGCTAGCTGGGTGATCTTGCAACTTGTATCATGCCGGAGTTTGATTTTCACCATAGGGTTTCATTGATCGCTCACTCGGCAACTTGTATCAAGCAGGATTTCTACTTTCCCCTTAGCGCTTCATTGATCGTGTACTCTTGAGTGTAGATCGGGCTGAGAATGACGCAGCCATGGGAAAGTTGACAGATAAGCCTATCTAGTGACAGCCCATCATAGGCTAGCTGGGTGAGCTTGCAACTTGTACCATGTCGGAGTTTGATTTTCCCCTTAGGGTTTCATTGATCGTGTACTCTTGAGTGTAGCTCGGGCTGAGAAGGTCGCAGCCATGGGAAAGTTAACAGTTAAGCCTATCTAGTGACAACCCATCATAGGCTAGCTGGGTGATCTTGCAACTTGTATCATGCCGGAGTTTGATTTTCACCATAGGGTTTCATTGATCGCTCACTCGGCAACTTGTATGAAGCAGGATTTCTACTTTCCCCTTAGCGCTTCATTGATCGTGTACTCTTGAGTGTAGCTCGGGCTGAGAATGACGCAGCCATGGGAAAGTTGACAGTTAAGCCTATCTAGTGACAGCCCATCATAGGCTAGCTGGGTGAGCTTGCAACTTGTACCATGTCGGAGTTTGATTTTCCCCATAGGGTTTCATTGATCGTGTACTCTTGAGTGTAGCTCGGGCTGAGAAGGTCGCAGCCATGGGAAAGTTGACAGTTAAGCCTATCTAGTGACAACCCATCATAGGCTAGCTGGGTGATCTTGCAACTTGTATCATGCCGGAGTTTGATTTTCACCATAGGGTTTCATTGATCGCTCACTCGGCAACTTGTATCAAGCAGGATTTCTACTTTCCCCTTAGCGCTTCATTGATCGTGTACTCTTGAGTGTAGATCGGGCTGAGAATGACGCAGCCATGGGAAAGTTGACAGTTAAGCCTATCTAGTGACAGCCCATCATAGGCTAGCTGGGTGATCTTGAAACTTGTACCATGTCGGAGTTTGATTTTCCCCATAGGGTTTCATTGATCGTGTACTCTTGAGTGTAGCTCGGGCTGAGAAGGTCGCAGCCATGGGAAAGTTGACAGTTAAGCCTATCTAGTGACAACCCATCATAGGCTAGCTGGGTGATCTTGCAACTTGTATTATGCCGGAGTTTGATTTTCACCATAGGGTTTCATTGATCGCTTACTCGGCAACTTGTATGAAGCAGGATTTCTACTTTCCCCTTAGCGCTTCATTGATCGTGTACTCTTGAGTGTAGCTCGGGCTGAGAATGACGCAGCCATGGGAAAGTTGACAGTTAAGCCTATCTAGTGACAGCCCATCATAGGCTAGCTGGGTGATCTTGAAACTTGTACCATGTCGGAGTTTGATTTTCCCCATAGGGTTTCATTGATCGTGTACTCTTGAGTGTAGCTCGGGCTGAGAAGGTCGCAGCCATGGGAAAGTTGACAGTTAAGCCTATCTAGTGACAACCCATCATAGGCTAGCTGGGTGATCTTGCAACTTGTATCATGCCGGAGTTTGATTTTCACCATAGGGTTTCATTGATCGCTCACTCGGCAACTTGTATCAAGCAGGATTTCTACTTTCCCCTTAGCGCTTCATTGATCGTGTACTCTTGAGTGTAGATCGGGCTGAGAATGACGCAGCCATGGGAAAGTTGACAGTTAAGCCTATCTAGTGACAGCCCATCATAGGCTAGCTGGGTGATCTTGAAACTTGTACCATGTCGGAGTTTGATTTTCCCCATAGGGTTTCATTGATCGTGTACTCTTGAGTGTAGCTCGGGCTGAGAAGGTCGCAGCCATGGGAAAGTTGACAGTTAAGCCTATCTAGTGACAACCCATCATAGGCTAGCTGGGTGATCTTGCAACTTGTATTATGCCGGAGTTTGATTTTCACCATAGGGTTTCATTGATCGCTTACTCGGCAACTTGTATGAAGCAGGATTTCTACTTTCCCCTTAGCGCTTCATTGATCGTGTACTCTTGAGTGTAGATCGGGCTGAGAATGACGCAGCCATGGGAAAGTTGACAGTTAAGCCTATCTAGTGACAGCCCATCATAGGCTAGCTGGGTGATCTTGAAACTTGTACCATGTCGGAGTTTGATTTTCCCCATAGGGTTTCATTGATCGTGTACTCTTGAGTGTAGCTCGGGCTGAGAAGGTCGCAGCCATGGGAAAGTTGACAGTTAAGCCTATCTAGTGACAACCCATCATAGGCTAGCTGGGTGATCTTGCAACTTGTATTATGCCGGAGTTTGATTTTCACCATAGGGTTTCATTGATCGCTTACTCGGCAACTTGTATGAAGCAGGATTTCTACTTTCCCCTTAGCGCTTCATTGATCGTGTACTCTTGAGTGTAGCTCGGGCTGAGAATGACGCAGCCATGGGAAAGTTGACAGTTAAGCCTATCTAGTGACAGCCCATCATAGGCTAGCTGGGTGAGCTTGCAACTTGTACCATGTCGGAGTTTGATTTTCCCCATAGGGTTTCATTGATCGTGTACTCTTGAGTGTAGCTCGGGCTGAGAAGGTCGCAGCCATGGGAAAGTTGACAGTTAAGCCTATCTAGTGACAACCCATCATAGGCTAGCTGGGTGATCTTGCAACTTGTATCATGCCGGAGTTTGATTTTCACCATAGGGTTTCATTGATCGCTCACTCGGCAACTTGTATCAAGCAGGATTTCTACTTTCCCCTTAGCGCTTCATTGATCGTGTACTCTTGAGTGTAGATCGGGCTGAGAATGACGCAGCCATGGGAAAGTTGACAGTTAAGCCTATCTAGTGACAGCCCATCATAGGCTAGCTGGGTGATCTTGAAACTTGTACCATGTCGGAGTTTGATTTTCCCCATAGGGTTTCATTGATCGTGTACTCTTGAGTGTAGCTCGGGCTGAGAAGGTCGCAGCCATGGGAAAGTTGACAGTTAAGCCTATCTAGTGACAACCCATCATAGGCTAGCTGGGTGATCTTGCAACTTGTATTATGCCGGAGTTTGATTTTCACCATAGGGTTTCATTGATCGCTTACTCGGCAACTTGTATGAAGCAGGATTTCTACTTTCCCCTTAGCGCTTCATTGATCGTGTACTCTTGAGTGTAGCTCGGGCTGAGAATGACGCAGCCATGGGAAAGTTGACAGTTAAGCCTATCTAGTGACAGCCCATCATAGGCTAGCTGGGTGAGCTTGCAACTTGTACCATGTCGGAGTTTGATTTTCCCCATAGGGTTTCATTGATCGTGTACTCTTGAGTGTAGCTCGGGCTGAGAAGGTCGCAGCCATGGGAAAGTTGACAGTTAAGCCTATCTAGTGACAACCCATCATAGGCTAGCTGGGTGATCTTGCAACTTGTATCATGCCGGAGTTTGATTTTCACCATAGGGTTTCATTGATCGCTCACTCGGCAACTTGTATCAAGCAGGATTTCTACTTTCCCCTTAGCGCTTCATTGATCGTGTACTCTTGAGTGTAGATCGGGCTGAGAATGACGCAGCCATGGGAAAGTTGACAGATAAGCCTATCTAGTGACAGCCCATCATAGGCTAGCTGGGTGAGCTTGCAACTTGTACCATGTCGGAGTTTGATTTTCCCCTTAGGGTTTCATTGATCGTGTACTCTTGAGTGTAGCTCGGGCTGAGAAGGTCGCAGCCATGGGAAAGTTAACAGTTAAGCCTATCTAGTGACAACCCATCATAGGCTAGCTGGGTGATCTTGCAACTTGTATCATGCCGGAGTTTGATTTTCACCATAGGGTTTCATTGATCGCTCACTCGGCAACTTGTATGAAGCAGGATTTCTACTTTCCCCTTAGCGCTTCATTGATCGTGTACTCTTGAGTGTAGCTCGGGCTGAGAATGACGCAGCCATGGGAAAGTTGACAGTTAAGCCTATCTAGTGACAGCCCATCATAGGCTAGCTGGGTGAGCTTGCAACTTGTACCATGTCGGAGTTTGATTTTCCCCATAGGGTTTCATTGATCGTGTACTCTTGAGTGTAGCTCGGGCTGAGAAGGTCGCAGCCATGGGAAAGTTGACAGTTAAGCCTATCTAGTGACAACCCATCATAGGCTAGCTGGGTGATCTTGCAACTTGTATCATGCCGGAGTTTGATTTTCACCATAGGGTTTCATTGATCGCTCACTCGGCAACTTGTATCAAGCAGGATTTCTACTTTCCCCTTAGCGCTTCATTGATCGTGTACTCTTGAGTGTAGATCGGGCTGAGAATGACGCAGCCATGGGAAAGTTGACAGTTAAGCCTATCTAGTGACAGCCCATCATAGGCTAGCTGGGTGATCTTGAAACTTGTACCATGTCGGAGTTTGATTTTCCCCATAGGGTTTCATTGATCGTGTACTCTTGAGTGTAGCTCGGGCTGAGAAGGTCGCAGCCATGGGAAAGTTGACAGTTAAGCCTATCTAGTGACAACCCATCATAGGCTAGCTGGGTGATCTTGCAACTTGTATTATGCCGGAGTTTGATTTTCACCATAGGGTTTCATTGATCGCTTACTCGGCAACTTGTATGAAGCAGGATTTCTACTTTCCCCTTAGCGCTTCATTGATCGTGTACTCTTGAGTGTAGCTCGGGCTGAGAATGACGCAGCCATGGGAAAGTTGACAGTTAAGCCTATCTAGTGACAGCCCATCATAGGCTAGCTGGGTGATCTTGAAACTTGTACCATGTCGGAGTTTGATTTTCCCCATAGGGTTTCATTGATCGTGTACTCTTGAGTGTAGCTCGGGCTGAGAAGGTCGCAGCCATGGGAAAGTTGACAGTTAAGCCTATCTAGTGACAACCCATCATAGGCTAGCTGGGTGATCTTGCAACTTGTATCATGCCGGAGTTTGATTTTCACCATAGGGTTTCATTGATCGCTCACTCGGCAACTTGTATCAAGCAGGATTTCTACTTTCCCCTTAGCGCTTCATTGATCGTGTACTCTTGAGTGTAGATCGGGCTGAGAATGACGCAGCCATGGGAAAGTTGACAGTTAAGCCTATCTAGTGACAGCCCATCATAGGCTAGCTGGGTGATCTTGAAACTTGTACCATGTCGGAGTTTGATTTTCCCCATAGGGTTTCATTGATCGTGTACTCTTGAGTGTAGCTCGGGCTGAGAAGGTCGCAGCCATGGGAAAGTTGACAGTTAAGCCTATCTAGTGACAACCCATCATAGGCTAGCTGGGTGATCTTGCAACTTGTATTATGCCGGAGTTTGATTTTCACCATAGGGTTTCATTGATCGCTTACTCGGCAACTTGTATGAAGCAGGATTTCTACTTTCCCCTTAGCGCTTCATTGATCGTGTACTCTTGAGTGTAGATCGGGCTGAGAATGACGCAGCCATGGGAAAGTTGACAGTTAAGCCTATCTAGTGACAGCCCATCATAGGCTAGCTGGGTGATCTTGAAACTTGTACCATGTCGGAGTTTGATTTTCCCCATAGGGTTTCATTGATCGTGTACTCTTGAGTGTAGCTCGGGCTGAGAAGGTCGCAGCCATGGGAAAGTTGACAGTTAAGCCTATCTAGTGACAACCCATCATAGGCTAGCTGGGTGATCTTGCAACTTGTATTATGCCGGAGTTTGATTTTCACCATAGGGTTTCATTGATCGCTTACTCGGCAACTTGTATGAAGCAGGATTTCTACTTTCCCCTTAGCGCTTCATTGATCGTGTACTCTTGAGTGTAGCTCGGGCTGAGAATGACGCAGCCATGGGAAAGTTGACAGTTAAGCCTATCTAGTGACAGCCCATCATAGGCTAGCTGGGTGAGCTTGCAACTTGTACCATGTCGGAGTTTGATTTTCCCCATAGGGTTTCATTGATCGTGTACTCTTGAGTGTAGCTCGGGCTGAGAAGGTCGCAGCCATGGGAAAGTTGACAGTTAAGCCTATCTAGTGACAACCCATCATAGGCTAGCTGGGTGATCTTGCAACTTGTATCATGCCGGAGTTTGATTTTCACCATAGGGTTTCATTGATCGCTCACTCGGCAACTTGTATCAAGCAGGATTTCTACTTTCCCCTTAGCGCTTCATTGATCGTGTACTCTTGAGTGTAGATCGGGCTGAGAATGACGCAGCCATGGGAAAGTTGACAGTTAAGCCTATCTAGTGACAGCCCATCATAGGCTAGCTGGGTGATCTTGAAACTTGTACCATGTCGGAGTTTGATTTTCCCCATAGGGTTTCATTGATCGTGTACTCTTGAGTGTAGCTCGGGCTGAGAAGGTCGCAGCCATGGGAAAGTTGACAGTTAAGCCTATCTAGTGACAACCCATCATAGGCTAGCTGGGTGATCTTGCAACTTGTATTATGCCGGAGTTTGATTTTCACCATAGGGTTTCATTGATCGCTTACTCGGCAACTTGTATGAAGCAGGATTTCTACTTTCCCCTTAGCGCTTCATTGATCGTGTACTCTTGAGTGTAGCTCGGGCTGAGAATGACGCAGCCATGGGAAAGTTGACAGTTAAGCCTATCTAGTGACAGCCCATCATAGGCTAGCTGGGTGAGCTTGCAACTTGTACCATGTCGGAGTTTGATTTTCCCCATAGGGTTTCATTGATCGTGTACTCTTGAGTGTAGCTCGGGCTGAGAAGGTCGCAGCCATGGGAAAGTTGACAGTTAAGCCTATCTAGTGACAACCCATCATAGGCTAGCTGGGTGATCTTGCAACTTGTATCATGCCGGAGTTTGATTTTCACCATAGGGTTTCATTGATCGCTTACTCGGCAACTTGTATGAAGCAGGATTTCTACTTTCCCCTTAGCGCTTCATTGATCGTGTACTCTTGAGTGTAGCTCGGGCTGAGAATGACGCAGCCATGGGAAAGTTGACAGTTAAGCCTATCTAGTGACAGCCCATCATAGGCTAGCTGGGTGATCTTGCAACTTGTACCATGTCGGAGTTTGATTTTCCCCATAGGGTTTCATTGATTGTGTACTCTTGAGTGTAGCTCGGGCTGAGAAGGTCGCAGCCATGGGAAAGTTGACAGTTAAGCCTATCTAGTGACAACCCATCATAGGCTAGCTGGGTGATCTTGCAACTTGTATCATGCCGGAGTTTGATTTTCACCATAGGGTTTCATTGATCGCTTACTCGGCATTTTGTATGAAGCAGGATTTCTACTTTCCCCTTAGCGCTTCATTGATCGTGTACTCTTGAGTGTAGCTCGGGCTGAGAATGACGCAGCCATGGGAAAGTTGACAGTTAAGCCTATCTAGTGACAGCCCATCATAGGCTAGCTGGGTGAGCTTGCAACTTGTACCATGTCGGAGTTTGATTTTCCCCATAGGGTTTCATTGATCGTGTACTCTTGAGTGTAGCTCGGGCTGAGAAGGTCGCAGCCATGGGAAAGTTGACAGTTAAGCCTATCTAGTGACAACCCATCATAGGCTAGCTGGGTGATCTTGCAACTTGTATCATGCCGGAGTTTGATTTTCACCATAGGGTTTCATTGATCGCTTACTCAGCAACTTGTATGAAGCAGGATTTCTACTTTCCCCTTAGCGCTTCATTGATCGTGTACTCTTGAGTGTAGATCGGGCTGAGAATGACGCAGCCATGGGAAAGTTGACAGTTAAGCCTATCTAGTGACAGCCCATCATAGGCTAGCTGGGTGAGCTTGCAACTTGTACCATGTCGGAGTTTGATTTTCCCCATAGGGTTTCATTGATCGTGTACTCTTGAGTGTAGCTCGGGCTGAGAAGGTCGCAGCCATGGGAAAGTTGACAGTTAAGCCTATCTAGTGACAACCCATCATAGGCTAGCTGGGTGATCTTGCAACTTGTATCATGCCGGAGTTTGATTTTCACCATAGGGTTTCATTGATCGCTCACTCGGCAACTTGTATCAAGCAGGATTTCTACTTTCCCCTTAGCGCTTCATTGATCGTGTACTCTTGAGTGTAGCTCGGGCTGAGAATGACGCAGCCATGGGAAAGTTGACAGATAAGCCTATCTAGTGACAGCCCATCATAGGCTAGCTGGGTGAGCTTGCAACTTGTACCATGTCGGAGTTTGATTTTCCCCATAGGGTTTCATTGATCGTGTACTCTTGAGTGTAGCTCGGGCTGAGAAGGTCGCAGCCATGGGAAAGTTAACAGTTAAGCCTATCTAGTGACAACCCATCATAGGCTAGCTGGATGATCTTGCAACTTGTATCATGCCGGAGTTTGATTTTCACCATAGGGTTTCATTGATCGCTCACTCGGCAACTTGTATGAAGCAGGATTTCTACTTTCCCCTTAGCGCTTCATTGATCGTGTACTCTTGAGTGTAGCTCGGGCTGAGAATGACGCAGCCATGGGAAAGTTGACAGTTAAGCCTATCTAGTGACAGCCCATCATAGGCTAGCTGGGTGAGCTTGCAACTTGTACCATGTCGGAGTTTGATTTTCCCCATAGGGTTTCATTGATCGTGTACTCTTGAGTGTAGCTCGGGCTGAGAAGGTCGCAGCCATGGGAAAGTTGACAGTTAAGCCTATCTAGTGACAACCCATCATAGGCTAGCTGGGTGATCTTGCAACTTGTATCATGCCGGAGTTTGATTTTCACCATAGGGTTTCATTGATCGCTCACTCGGCAACTTGTATCAAGCAGGATTTCTACTTTCCCCTTAGCGCTTCATTGATCGTGTACTCTTGAGTGTAGCTCGGGCTGAGAATGACGCAGCCATGGGAAAGTTGACAGTTAAGCCTATCTAGTGACAGCCCATCATAGGCTAGCTGGGTGATCTTGCAACTTGTACCATGTCGGAGTTTGATTTTCCCCATAGGGTTTCATTGATCGTGTACTCTTGAGTGTAGCTCGGGCTGAGAATGACGCAGCCATGGGAAAGTTGACAGTTAAGCCTATCTAGTGACAGCCCATCATAGGCTAGCTGGGTGAGCTTGCAACTTGTACCATGTCGGAGTTTGATTTTCCCCATAGGGTTTCATTGATCGTGTACTCTTGAGTGTAGCTCGGGCTGAGAAGGTGGCAGCCATGGGAAAGTTGACAGTTAAGCCTATCTAGTGACAATCCATCATAGGCTAGCTGGGTGATCTTGCAACTTGTATCATGCCGGAGTTTGATTTTCACCATAGGGTTTCATTGATCGCTTACTCGGCAACTTGTATGAAGCAGGATTTCTACTTTCCCCTTAGCGCTTCATTGATCGTGTACTCTTGAGTGTAGCTCGGGCTGAGAATGACGCAGCCATGGGAAAGTTGACAGTTAAGCCTATCTAGTGACAGCCCATCATAGGCTAGCTGGGTGATCTTGCAACTTGTACCATGTCGGAGTTTGATTTTCCCCATAGGGTTTCATTGATTGTGTACTCTTGAGTGTAGCTCGGGCTGAGAAGGTCGCAGCCATGGGAAAGTTGACAGTTAAGCCTATCTAGTGACAACCCATCATAGGCTAGCTGGGTGATCTTGCAACTTGTATCATGCCGGAGTTTGATTTTCACCATAGGGTTTCCTTGATCGCTTACTCGGCATTTTGTATGAAGCAGGATTTCTACTTTCCCCTTAGCGCTTCATTGATCGTGTACTCTTGAGTGTAGCTCGGGCTGAGAATGACGCAGCCATGGGAAAGTTGACAGTTAAGCCTATCTAGTGACAGCCCATCATAGGCTAGCTGGGTGAGCTTGCAACTTGTACCATGTCGGAGTTTGATTTTCCCCATAGGGTTTCATTGATCGTGTACTCTTGAGTGTAGCTCGGGCTGAGAAGGTCGCAGCCATGGGAAAGTTGACAGTTAAGCCTATCTAGTGACAACCCATCATAGGCTAGCTGGGTGATCTTGCAACTTGTATCATGCCGGAGTTTGATTTTCACCATAGGGTTTCATTGATCGCTCACTCGGCAACTTGTATGAAGCAGGATTTCTACTTTCCCCTTAGCGCTTCATTGATCGTGTACTCTTGAGTGTAGATCGGGCTGAGAATGACGCAGCCATGGGAAAGTTGACAGTTAAGCCTATCTAGTGACAGCCCATCATAGGCTAGCTGGGTGATCTTGTAACTTGTACCATGTCGGAGTTTGATTTTCCCCATAGGGTTTCATTGATCGTGTACTCTTGAGTGTAGCTCGGGCTGAGAAGGTCGCAGCCATGGGAAAGTTGACAGTTAAGCCTATCTAGTGACAACCCATCATAGGCTAGCTGGGTGATCTTGCAACTTGTATCATGCCGGAGTTTGATTTCCACCATAGGGTTTCATTGATCGCTTACTCGGCAACTTGTATGAAGCAGGATTTCTACTTTCCCCTTAGCGCTTCATTGATCGTGTACTCTTGAGTGTAGATCGGGCTGAGAATGACGCAGCCATGGGAAAGTTGACAGTTAAGCCTATCTAGTGACAGCCCATCATAGGCTAGCTGGGTGATCTTGTAACTTGTACCATGTCGGAGTTTGATTTTCCCCATAGGGTTTCATTGATCGTATACTCTTGAGTGTAGCTCGGGCTGAGAAGGTCGCAGCCATGGGAAAGTTGACAGTTAAGCCTATCTAGTGACAACCCATCATAGGCTAGCTGGGTGATCTTGCAACTTGTATCATGCCGGAGTTTGATTTTCACCATAGGGTTTCATTGATCGCTTACTCGGCAACTTGTATGAAGCAGGATTTCTACTTTCCCCTTAGCGCTTCATTGATCGTGTACTCTTGAGTGTAGATCGGGCTGAGAATGACGCAGCCATGGGAAAGTTGACAGTTAAGCCTATCTAGTGACAGCCCATCATAGGCTAGCTGGGTGATCTTGCAACTTGTACCATGTCGGAGTTTGATTTTCCCCATAGGGTTTCATTGATTGTGTACTCTTGAGTGTAGCTCGGGCTGAGAAGGTCGCAGCCATGGGAAAGTTGACAGTTAAGCCTATCTAGTGACAACCCATCATAGGCTAGCTGGGTGATCTTGCAACTTGTATCATGCCGGAGTTTGATTTTCACCATAGGGTTTCATTGATCGCTCACTCGGCAACTTGTATGAAGCAGGATTTCTACTTTCCCCTTAGCGCTTCATTGATCGTGTACTCTTGAGTGTAGATCGGGCTGAGAATGACGCAGCCATGGGAAAGTTGACAGTTAAGCCTATCTAGTGACAGCCCATCATAGGCTAGCTGGGTGATCTTGTAACTTGTACCATGTCGGAGTTTGATTTTCCCCATAGGGTTTCATTGATCGTGTACTCTTGAGTGTAGCTCGGGCTGAGAAGGTCGCAGCCATGGGAAAGTTGACAGTTAAGCCTATCTAGTGACAACCCATCATAGGCTAGCTGGGTGATCTTGCAACTTGTATCATGCCGGAGTTTGATTTTCACCATAGGGTTTCATTGATCGCTCACTCGGCAACTTGTATGAAGCAGGATTTCTACTTTCCCCTTAGCGCTTCATTGATCGTGTACTCTTGAGTGTAGATCGGGCTGAGAATGACGCAGCCATGGGAAAGTTGACAGTTAAGCCTATCTAGTGACAGCCCATCATAGGCTAGCTGGGTGATCTTGTAACTTGTACCATGTCGGAGTTTGATTTTCCCCATAGGGTTTCATTGATCGTGTACTCTTGAGTGTAGCTCGGGCTGAGAAGGTCGCAGCCATGGGAAAGTTGACAGTTAAGCCTATCTAGTGACAACCCATCATAGGCTAGCTGGGTGATCTTGCAACTTGTATCATGCCGGAGTTTGATTTTCACCATAGGGTTTCATTGATCGCTTACTCGGCAACTTGTATGAAGCAGGATTTCTACTTTCCCCTTAGCGCTTCATTGATCGTGTACTCTTGAGTGTAGATCGGACTGAGAATGACGCAGCCATGGGAAAGTTCACAGTTAAGCCTATCTAGTGACAGCCCATCATAGGCTAGCTGGGTGATCTTGCAACTTGTACCATGTCGGAGTTTGATTTTCCCCATAGGGTTTCATTGATCGTGTACTCTTGAGTGTAGCTCGGGCTGAGAATTTCGCAGCCATGGGAAAGTTGACAGTTAAGCCTATCTAGTGACAACCCATCATAGGCTAGCTGGGTGATCTTGCAACTTGTATCATGCCGGAGTTTGATTTTCACCATAGGGTTTCATTGATCGCTCACTCGGCAACTTGTATCAAGCAGGATTTCTACTTTCCCCTTAGCGCTTCATTGATCGTGTACTCTTGAGTGTAGCTCGGGCTGAGAATGACGCAGCCATGGGAAAGTTGACAGTTAAGCCTATCTAGTGACAGCCCATCATAGGCTAGCTGGGTGATCTTGCAACTTGTACCATGTCGGAGTTTGATTTTCCCCATAGGGTTTCATTGATCGTGTACTCTTGAGTGTAGCTCGGGCTGAGAATGACGCAGCCATGGGAAAGTTGACAGTTAAGCCTATCTAGTGACAGCCCATCATAGGCTAGCTGGGTGAGCTTGCAACTTGTACCATGTCGGAGTTTGATTTTCCCCATAGGGTTTCATTGATCGTGTACTCTTGAGTGTAGCTCGGGCTGAGAAGGTCGCAGCCATGGGAAAGTTGACAGTTAAGCCTATCTAGTGACAACCCATCATAGGCTAGCTGGGTGATCTTGCAACTTGTATCATGCCGGAGTTTGATTTTCACCATAGGGTTTCATTGATCGCTTACTCGGCAACTTGTATGAAGCAGGATTTCTACTTTCCCCTTAGCGCTTCATTGATCGTGTACTCTTGAGTGTAGATCGGGCTGAGAATGACGCAGCCATGGGAAAGTTGACAGTTAAGCCTATCTAGTGACAGCCCATCATAGGCTAGCTGGGTGAGCTTGCAACTTGTACCATGTCGGAGTTTGATTTTCCCCATAGGGTTTCATTGATCGTGTACTCTTGAGTGTAGCTCGGGCTGAGAAGGTCGCAGCCATGGGAAAGTTGACAGTTAAGCCTATCTAGTGACAACCCATCATAGGCTAGCTGGGTGATCTTGCAACTTGTATCATGCCGGAGTTTGATTTTCACCATAGGGTTTCATTGATCGCTCACTCGGCAACTTGTATCAAGCAGGATTTCTACTTTCCCCTTAGCGCTTCATTGATCGTGTACTCTTGAGTGTAGATCGGGCTGAGAATGACGCAGCCATGGGAAAGTTGACAGATAAGCCTATCTAGTGACAGCCCATCATAGGCTAGCTGGGTGAGCTTGCAACTTGTACCATGTCGGAGTTTGATTTTCCCCATAGGGTTTCATTGATCGTGTACTCTTGAGTGTAGCTCGGGCTGAGAAGGTCGCAGCCATGGGAAAGTTAACAGTTAAGCCTATCTAGTGACAACCCATCATAGGCTAGCTGGGTGATCTTGCAACTTGTATCATGCCGGAGTTTGATTTTCACCATAGGGTTTCATTGATCGCTCACTCGGCAACTTGTATGAAGCAGGATTTCTACTTTCCCCTTAGCGCTTCATTGATCGTGTACTCTTGAGTGTAGCTCGGGCTGAGAATGACGCAGCCATGGGAAAGTTGACAGTTAAGCCTATCTAGTGACAGCCCATCATAGGCTAGCTGGGTGAGCTTGCAACTTGTACCATGTCGGAGTTTGATTTTCCCCATAGGGTTTCATTGATCGTGTACTCTTGAGTGTAGCTCGGGCTGAGAAGGTCGCAGCCATGGGAAAGTTGACAGTTAAGCCTATCTAGTGACAACCCATCATAGGCTAGCTGGGTGATCTTGCAACTTGTATCATGCCGGAGTTTGATTTTCACCATAGGGTTTCATTGATCGCTCACTCGGCAACTTGTATCAAGCAGGATTTCTACTTTCCCCTTAGCGCTTCATTGATCGTGTACTCTTGAGTGTAGATCGGGCTGAGAATGACGCAGCCATGGGAAAGTTGACAGTTAAGCCTATCTAGTGACAGCCCATCATAGGCTAGCTGGGTGATCTTGAAACTTGTACCATGTCGGAGTTTGATTTTCCCCATAGGGTTTCATTGATCGTGTACTCTTGAGTGTAGCTCGGGCTGAGAAGGTCGCAGCCATGGGAAAGTTGACAGTTAAGCCTATCTAGTGACAACCCATCATAGGCTAGCTGGGTGATCTTGCAACTTGTATTATGCCGGAGTTTGATTTTCACCATAGGGTTTCATTGATCGCTTACTCGGCAACTTGTATGAAGCAGGATTTCTACTTTCCCCTTAGCGCTTCATTGATCGTGTACTCTTGAGTGTAGCTCGGGCTGAGAATGACGCAGCCATGGGAAAGTTGACAGTTAAGCCTATCTAGTGACAGCCCATCATAGGCTAGCTGGGTGATCTTGAAACTTGTACCATGTCGGAGTTTGATTTTCCCCATAGGGTTTCATTGATCGTGTACTCTTGAGTGTAGCTCGGGCTGAGAAGGTCGCAGCCATGGGAAAGTTGACAGTTAAGCCTATCTAGTGACAACCCATCATAGGCTAGCTGGGTGATCTTGCAACTTGTATCATGCCGGAGTTTGATTTTCACCATAGGGTTTCATTGATCGCTCACTCGGCAACTTGTATCAAGCAGGATTTCTACTTTCCCCTTAGCGCTTCATTGATCGTGTACTCTTGAGTGTAGATCGGGCTGAGAATGACGCAGCCATGGGAAAGTTGACAGTTAAGCCTATCTAGTGACAGCCCATCATAGGCTAGCTGGGTGATCTTGAAACTTGTACCATGTCGGAGTTTGATTTTCCCCATAGGGTTTCATTGATCGTGTACTCTTGAGTGTAGCTCGGGCTGAGAAGGTCGCAGCCATGGGAAAGTTGACAGTTAAGCCTATCTAGTGACAACCCATCATAGGCTAGCTGGGTGATCTTGCAACTTGTATTATGCCGGAGTTTGATTTTCACCATAGGGTTTCATTGATCGCTTACTCGGCAACTTGTATGAAGCAGGATTTCTACTTTCCCCTTAGCGCTTCATTGATCGTGTACTCTTGAGTGTAGATCGGGCTGAGAATGACGCAGCCATGGGAAAGTTGACAGTTAAGCCTATCTAGTGACAGCCCATCATAGGCTAGCTGGGTGATCTTGAAACTTGTACCATGTCGGAGTTTGATTTTCCCCATAGGGTTTCATTGATCGTGTACTCTTGAGTGTAGCTCGGGCTGAGAAGGTCGCAGCCATGGGAAAGTTGACAGTTAAGCCTATCTAGTGACAACCCATCATAGGCTAGCTGGGTGATCTTGCAACTTGTATTATGCCGGAGTTTGATTTTCACCATAGGGTTTCATTGATCGCTTACTCGGCAACTTGTATGAAGCAGGATTTCTACTTTCCCCTTAGCGCTTCATTGATCGTGTACTCTTGAGTGTAGCTCGGGCTGAGAATGACGCAGCCATGGGAAAGTTGACAGTTAAGCCTATCTAGTGACAGCCCATCATAGGCTAGCTGGGTGAGCTTGCAACTTGTACCATGTCGGAGTTTGATTTTCCCCATAGGGTTTCATTGATCGTGTACTCTTGAGTGTAGCTCGGGCTGAGAAGGTCGCAGCCATGGGAAAGTTGACAGTTAAGCCTATCTAGTGACAACCCATCATAGGCTAGCTGGGTGATCTTGCAACTTGTATCATGCCGGAGTTTGATTTTCACCATAGGGTTTCATTGATCGCTCACTCGGCAACTTGTATCAAGCAGGATTTCTACTTTCCCCTTAGCGCTTCATTGATCGTGTACTCTTGAGTGTAGATCGGGCTGAGAATGACGCAGCCATGGGAAAGTTGACAGTTAAGCCTATCTAGTGACAGCCCATCATAGGCTAGCTGGGTGATCTTGAAACTTGTACCATGTCGGAGTTTGATTTTCCCCATAGGGTTTCATTGATCGTGTACTCTTGAGTGTAGCTCGGGCTGAGAAGGTCGCAGCCATGGGAATGTTGACAGTTAAGCCTATCTAGTGACAACCCATCATAGGCTAGCTGGGTGATCTTGCAACTTGTATTATGCCGGAGTTTGATTTTCACCATAGGGTTTCATTGATCGCTTACTCGGCAACTTGTATGAAGCAGGATTTCTACTTTCCCCTTAGCGCTTCATTGATCGTGTACTCTTGAGTGTAGCTCGGGCTGAGAATGACGCAGCCATGGGAAAGTTGACAGTTAAGCCTATCTAGTGACAGCCCATCATAGGCTAGCTGGGTGAGCTTGCAACTTGTACCATGTCGGAGTTTGATTTTCCCCATAGGGTTTCATTGATCGTGTACTCTTGAGTGTAGCTCGGGCTGAGAAGGTCGCAGCCATGGGAAAGTTGACAGTTAAGCCTATCTAGTGACAACCCATCATAGGCTAGCTGGGTGATCTTGCAACTTGTATCATGCCGGAGTTTGATTTTCACCATAGGGTTTCATTGATCGCTTACTCGGCAACTTGTATGAAGCAGGATTTCTACTTTCCCCTTAGCGCTTCATTGATCGTGTACTCTTGAGTGTAGCTCGGGCTGAGAATGACGCAGCCATGGGAAAGTTGACAGTTAAGCCTATCTAGTGACAGCCCATCATAGGCTAGCTGGGTGATCTTGCAACTTGTACCATGTCGGAGTTTGATTTTCCCCATAGGGTTTCATTGATTGTGTACTCTTGAGTGTAGCTCGGGCTGAGAAGGTCGCAGCCATGGGAAAGTTGACAGTTAAGCCTATCTAGTGACAACCCATCATAGGCTAGCTGGGTGATCTTGCAACTTGTATCATGCCGGAGTTTGATTTTCACCATAGGGTTTCATTGATCGCTTACTCGGCATTTTGTATGAAGCAGGATTTCTACTTTCCCCTTAGCGCTTCATTGATCGTGTACTCTTGAGTGTAGCTCGGGCTGAGAATGACGCAGCCATGGGAAAGTTGACAGTTAAGCCTATCTAGTGACAGCCCATCATAGGCTAGCTGGGTGAGCTTGCAACTTGTACCATGTCGGAGTTTGATTTTCCCCATAGGGTTTCATTGATCGTGTACTCTTGAGTGTAGCTCGGGCTGAGAAGGTCGCAGCCATGGGAAAGTTGACAGTTAAGCCTATCTAGTGACAACCCATCATAGGCTAGCTGGGTGATCTTGCAACTTGTATCATGCCGGAGTTTGATTTTCACCATAGGGTTTCATTGATCGCTCACTCGGCAACTTGTATGAAGCAGGATTTCTACTTTCCCCTTAGCGCTTCATTGATCGTGTACTCTTGAGTGTAGATCGGGCTGAGAATGACGCAGCCATGGGAAAGTTGACAGTTAAGCCTATCTAGTGACAGCCCATCATAGGCTAGCTGGGTGATCTTGTAACTTGTACCATGTCGGAGTTTGATTTTCCCCATAGGGTTTCATTGATCGTGTACTCTTGAGTGTAGCTCGGGCTGAGAAGGTCGCAGCCATGGGAAAGTTGACAGTTAAGCCTATCTAGTGACAACCCATCATAGGCTAGCTGGGTGATCTTGCAACTTGTATCATGCCGGAGTTTGATTTTCACCATAGGGTTTCATTGATCGCTTACTCGGCAACTTGTATGAAGCAGGATTTCTACTTTCCCCTTAGCGCTTCATTGATCGTGTACTCTTGAGTGTAGATCGGGCTGAGAATGACGCAGCCATGGGAAAGTTGACAGTTAAGCCTATCTAGTGACAGCCCATCATAGGCTAGCTGGGTGATCTTGTAACTTGTACCATGTCGGAGTTTGATTTTCCCCATAGGGTTTCATTGATCGTATACTCTTGAGTGTAGCTCGGGCTGAGAAGGTCGCAGCCATGGGAAAGTTGACAGTTAAGCCTATCTAGTGACAACCCATCATAGGCTAGCTGGGTGATCTTGCAACTTGTATCATGCCGGAGTTTGATTTTCACCATAGGGTTTCATTGATCGCTTACTCGGCAACTTGTATGAAGCAGGATTTCTACTTTCCCCTTAGCGCTTCATTGATCGTGTACTCTTGAGTGTAGATCGGGCTGAGAATGACGCAGCCATGGGAAAGTTGACAGTTAAGCCTATCTAGTGACAGCCCATCATAGGCTAGCTGGGTGATCTTGCAACTTGTACCATGTCGGAGTTTGATTTTCCCCATAGGGTTTCATTGATTGTGTACTCTTGAGTGTAGCTCGGGCTGAGAAGGTCGCAGCCATGGGAAAGTTGACAGTTAAGCCTATCTAGTGACAACCCATCATAGGCTAGCTGGGTGATCTTGCAACTTGTATCATGCCGGAGTTTGATTTTCACCATAGGGTTTCATTGATCGCTTACTCGGCATTTTTTATGAAGCAGGATTTCTACTTTCCCCTTAGCGCTTCATTGATCGTGTACTCTTGAGTGTAGCTCGGGCTGAGAATGACGCAGCCATGGGAAAGTTGACAGTTAAGCCTATCTAGTGACAGCCCATCATAGGCTAGCTGGGTGAGCTTGCAACTTGTACCATGTCGGAGTTTGATTTTCCCCATAGGGTTTCATTGATCGTGTACTCTTGAGTGTAGCTCGGGCTGAGAAGGTCGCAGCCATGGGAAAGTTGACAGTTAAGCCTATCTAGTGACAACCCATCATAGGCTAGCTGGGTGATCTTGCAACTTGTATCATGCCGGAGTTTGATTTTCACCATAGGGTTTCATTGATCGCTCACTCGGCAACTTGTATGAAGCAGGATTTCTACTTTCCCCTTAGCGCTTCATTGATCGTGTACTCTTGAGTGTAGATCGGGCTGAGAATGACGCAGCCATGGGAAAGTTGACAGTTAAGCCTATCTAGTGACAGCCCATCATAGGCTAGCTGGGTGATCTTGTAACTTGTACCATGTCGGAGTTTGATTTTCCCCATAGGGTTTCATTGATCGTGTACTCTTGAGTGTAGCTCGGGCTGAGAAGGTCGCAGCCATGGGAAAGTTGACAGTTAAGCCTATCTAGTGACAACCCATCATAGGCTAGCTGGGTGATCTTGCAACTTGTATCATGCCGGAGTTTGATTTTCACCATAGGGTTTCATTGATCGCTTACTCGGCAACTTGTATGAAGCAGGATTTCTACTTTCCCCTTAGCGCTTCATTGATCGTGTACTCTTGAGTGTAGATCGGGCTGAGAATGACGCAGCCATGGGAAAGTTGACAGTTAAGCCTATCTAGTGACAGCCCATCATAGGCTAGCTGGGTGATCTTGTAACTTGTACCATGTCGGAGTTTGATTTTCCCCATAGGGTTTCATTGATCGTATACTCTTGAGTGTAGCTCGGGCTGAGAAGGTCGCAGCCATGGGAAAGTTGACAGTTAAGCCTATCTAGTGACAACCCATCATAGGCTAGCTGGGTGATCTTGCAACTTGTATCATGCCGGAGTTTGATTTTCCCCATAGGGTTTCATTGATCGTGTACTCTTGAGTGTAGCTCGGGCTGAGAAGGTCGCAGCCATGGGAAAGTTGACAGTTAAGCCTATCTAGTGACAACCCATCATAGGCTAGCTGGGTGATCTTGCAACTTGTATCATGCCGGAGTTTGATTTTCACCATAGGGTTTCATTGATCGCTTACTCAGCAACTTGTATGAAGCAGGATTTCTACTTTCCCCTTAGCGCTTCATTGATCGTGTACTCTTGAGTGTAGATCGGGCTGAGAATGACGCAGCCATGGGAAAGTTGACAGTTAAGCCTATCTAGTGACAGCCCATCATAGGCTAGCTGGGTGAGCTTGCAACTTGTACCATGTCGGAGTTTGATTTTCCCCATAGGGTTTCATTGATCGTGTACTCTTGAGTGTAGCTCGGGCTGAGAAGGTCGCAGCCATGGGAAAGTTGACAGTTAAGCCTATCTAGTGACAACCCATCATAGGCTAGCTGGGTGATCTTGCAACTTGTATCATGCCGGAGTTTGATTTTCACCATAGGGTTTCATTGATCGCTCACTCGGCAACTTGTATCAAGCAGGATTTCTACTTTCCCCTTAGCGCTTCATTGATCGTGTACTCTTGAGTGTAGCTCGGGCTGAGAATGACGCAGCCATGGGAAAGTTGACAGATAAGCCTATCTAGTGACAGCCCATCATAGGCTAGCTGGGTGAGCTTGCAACTTGTACCATGTCGGAGTTTGATTTTCCCCATAGGGTTTCATTGATCGTGTACTCTTGAGTGTAGCTCGGGCTGAGAAGGTCGCAGCCATGGGAAAGTTAACAGTTAAGCCTATCTAGTGACAACCCATCATAGGCTAGCTGGATGATCTTGCAACTTGTATCATGCCGGACTTTGATTTTCACCATAGGGTTTCATTGATCGCTCACTCGGCAACTTGTATGAAGCAGGATTTCTACTTTCCCCTTAGCGCTTCATTGATCGTGTACTCTTGAGTGTAGCTCGGGCTGAGAATGACGCAGCCATGGGAAAGTTGACAGTTAAGCCTATCTAGTGACAGCCCATCATAGGCTAGCTGGGTGAGCTTGCAACTTGTACCATGTCGGAGTTTGATTTTCCCCATAGGGTTTCATTGATCGTGTACTCTTGAGTGTAGCTCGGGCTGAGAAGGTCGCAGCCATGGGAAAGTTGACAGTTAAGCCTATCTAGTGACAACCCATCATAGGCTAGCTGGGTGATCTTGCAACTTGTATCATGCCGGAGTTTGATTTTCACCATAGGGTTTCATTGATCGCTCACTCGGCAACTTGTATCAAGCAGGATTTCTACTTTCCCCTTAGCGCTTCATTGATCGTGTACTCTTGAGTGTAGATCGGGCTGAGAATGACGCAGCCATGGGAAAGTTGACAGTTAAGCCTATCTAGTGACAGCCCATCATAGGCTAGCTGGGTGAGCTTGCAACTTGTACCATGTCGGAGTTTGATTTTCCCCATAGGGTTTCATTGATCGTGTACTCTTGAGTGTAGCTCGGGCTGAGAAGGTCGCAGCCATGGGAAAGTTGACAGTTAAGCCTATCTAGTGACAACCCATCATAGGCTAGCTGGGTGATCTTGCAACTTGTATCATGCCGGAGTTTGATTTTCACCATAGGGTTTCATTGATCGCTCACTCGGCAACTTGTATGAAGCAGGATTTCTACTTTCCCCTTAGCGCTTCATTGATCGTGTACTCTTGAGTGTAGATCGGGCTGAGAATGACGCAGCCATGGGAAAGTTGACAGTTAAGCCTATCTAGTGACAGCCCATCATAGGCTAGCTGGGTGATCTTGTAACTTGTACCATGTCGGAGTTTGATTTTCCCCATAGGGTTTCATTGATCGTGTACTCTTGAGTGTAGCTCGGGCTGAGAAGGTCGCAGCCATGGGAAAGTTGACAGTTAAGCCTATCTAGTGACAACCCATCATAGGCTAGCTGGGTGATCTTGCAACTTGTATCATGCCGGAGTTTGATTTCCACCATAGGGTTTCATTGATCGCTTACTCGGCAACTTGTATGAAGCAGGATTTCTACTTTCCCCTTAGCGCTTCATTGATCGTGTACTCTTGAGTGTAGATCGGGCTGAGAATGACGCAGCCATGGGAAAGTTGACAGTTAAGCCTATCTAGTGACAGCCCATCATAGGCTAGCTGGGTGATCTTGTAACTTGTACCATGTCGGAGTTTGATTTTCCCCATAGGGTTTCATTGATCGTATACTCTTGAGTGTAGCTCGGGCTGAGAAGGTCGCAGCCATGGGAAAGTTGACAGTTAAGCCTATCTAGTGACAACCCATCATAGGCTAGCTGGGTGATCTTGCAACTTGTATCATGCCGGAGTTTGATTTTCACCATAGGGTTTCATTGATCGCTTACTCGGCAACTTGTATGAAGCAGGATTTCTACTTTCCCCTTAGCGCTTCATTGATCGTGTACTCTTGAGTGTAGATCGGGCTGAGAATGACGCAGCCATGGGAAAGTTGACAGTTAAGCCTATCTAGTGACAGCCCATCATAGGCTAGCTGGGTGATCTTGCAACTTGTACCATGTCGGAGTTTGATTTTCCCCATAGGGTTTCATTGATTGTGTACTCTTGAGTGTAGCTCGGGCTGAGAAGGTCGCAGCCATGGGAAAGTTGACAGTTAAGCCTATCTAGTGACAACCCATCATAGGCTAGCTGGGTGATCTTGCAACTTGTATCATGCCGGAGTTTGATTTTCACCATAGGGTTTCATTGATCGCTCACTCGGCAACTTGTATGAAGCAGGATTTCTACTTTCCCCTTAGCGCTTCATTGATCGTGTACTCTTGAGTGTAGATCGGGCTGAGAATGACGCAGCCATGGGAAAGTTGACAGTTAAGCCTATCTAGTGACAGCCCATCATAGGCTAGCTGGGTGATCTTGTAACTTGTACCATGTCGGAGTTTGATTTTCCCCATAGGGTTTCATTGATCGTGTACTCTTGAGTGTAGCTCGGGCTGAGAAGGTCGCAGCCATGGGAAAGTTGACAGTTAAGCCTATCTAGTGACAACCCATCATAGGCTAGCTGGGTGATCTTGCAACTTGTATCATGCCGGAGTTTGATTTTCACCATAGGGTTTCATTGATCGCTCACTCGGCAACTTGTATGAAGCAGGATTTCTACTTTCCCCTTAGCGCTTCATTGATCGTGTACTCTTGAGTGTAGATCGGGCTGAGAATGACGCAGCCATGGGAAAGTTGACAGTTAAGCCTATCTAGTGACAGCCCATCATAGGCTAGCTGGGTGATCTTGTAACTTGTACCATGTCGGAGTTTGATTTTCCCCATAGGGTTTCATTGATCGTGTACTCTTGAGTGTAGCTCGGGCTGAGAAGGTCGCAGCCATGGGAAAGTTGACAGTTAAGCCTATCTAGTGACAACCCATCATAGGCTAGCTGGGTGATCTTGCAACTTGTATCATGCCGGAG
The DNA here is from genome assembly GCF_031893055.1 of Leptodactylus fuscus. NCBI lineage: Eukaryota > Metazoa > Chordata > Amphibia > Anura > Leptodactylidae > Leptodactylus > Leptodactylus fuscus. The sequence continues at coordinate 11,377 of NW_027440651.1, read as the reverse complement.
TTTGATTTTCACCATAGGGTTTCATTGATCGCTTACTCGGCAACTTGTATGAAGCAGGATTTCTACTTTCCCCTTAGCGCTTCATTGATCGTGTACTCTTGAGTGTAGATCGGACTGAGAATGACGCAGCCATGGGAAAGTTCACAGTTAAGCCTATCTAGTGACAGCCCATCATAGGCTAGCTGGGTGATCTTGCAACTTGTACCATGTCGGAGTTTGATTTTCCCCATAGGGTTTCATTGATCGTGTACTCTTGAGTGTAGCTCGGGCTGAGAAGGTCGCAGCCATGGGAAAGTTGACAGTTAAGCCTATCTAGTGACAACCCATCATAGGCTAGCTGGGTGATCTTGCAACTTGTATCATGCCGGAGTTTGATTTTCACCATAGGGTTTCATTGATCGCTCACTCGGCAACTTGTATCAAGCAGGATTTCTACTTTCCCCTTAGCGCTTCATTGATCGTGTACTCTTGAGTGTAGCTCGGGCTGAGAATGACGCAGCCATGGGAAAGTTGACAGTTAAGCCTATCTAGTGACAGCCCATCATAGGCTAGCTGGGTGATCTTGCAACTTGTACCATGTCGGAGTTTGATTTTCCCCATAGGGTTTCATTGATCGTGTACTCTTGAGTGTAGCTCGGGCTGAGAATGACGCAGCCATGGGAAAGTTGACAGTTAAGCCTATCTAGTGACAGCCCATCATAGGCTAGCTGGGTGAGCTTGCAACTTGTACCATGTCGGAGTTTGATTTTCCCCATAGGGTTTCATTGATCGTGTACTCTTGAGTGTAGCTCGGGCTGAGAAGGTCGCAGCCATGGGAAAGTTGACAGTTAAGCCTATCTAGTGACAACCCATCATAGGCTAGCTGGGTGATCTTGCAACTTGTATCATGCCGGAGTTTGATTTTCACCATAGGGTTTCATTGATCGCTTACTCGGCAACTTGTATGAAGCAGGATTTCTACTTTCCCCTTAGCGCTTCATTGATCGTGTACTCTTGAGTGTAGATCGGGCTGAGAATGACGCAGCCATGGGAAAGTTGACAGTTAAGCCTATCTAGTGACAGCCCATCATAGGCTAGCTGGGTGAGCTTGCAACTTGTACCATGTCGGAGTTTGATTTTCCCCATAGGGTTTCATTGATCGTGTACTCTTGAGTGTAGCTCGGGCTGAGAAGGTCGCAGCCATGGGAAAGTTGACAGTTAAGCCTATCTAGTGACAACCCATCATAGGCTAGCTGGGTGATCTTGCAACTTGTATCATGCCGGAGTTTGATTTTCACCATAGGGTTTCATTGATCGCTCACTCGGCAACTTGTATCAAGCAGGATTTCTACTTTCCCCTTAGCGCTTCATTGATCGTGTACTCTTGAGTGTAGATCGGGCTGAGAATGACGCAGCCATGGGAAAGTTGACAGATAAGCCTATCTAGTGACAGCCCATCATAGGCTAGCTGGGTGAGCTTGCAACTTGTACCATGTCGGAGTTTGATTTTCCCCTTAGGGTTTCATTGATCGTGTACTCTTGAGTGTAGCTCGGGCTGAGAAGGTCGCAGCCATGGGAAAGTTAACAGTTAAGCCTATCTAGTGACAACCCATCATAGGCTAGCTGGGTGATCTTGCAACTTGTATCATGCCGGAGTTTGATTTTCACCATAGGGTTTCATTGATCGCTCACTCGGCAACTTGTATGAAGCAGGATTTCTACTTTCCCCTTAGCGCTTCATTGATCGTGTACTCTTGAGTGTAGCTCGGGCTGAGAATGACGCAGCCATGGGAAAGTTGACAGTTAAGCCTATCTAGTGACAGCCCATCATAGGCTAGCTGGGTGAGCTTGCAACTTGTACCATGTCGGAGTTTGATTTTCCCCATAGGGTTTCATTGATCGTGTACTCTTGAGTGTAGCTCGGGCTGAGAAGGTCGCAGCCATGGGAAAGTTGACAGTTAAGCCTATCTAGTGACAACCCATCATAGGCTAGCTGGGTGATCTTGCAACTTGTATCATGCCGGAGTTTGATTTTCACCATAGGGTTTCATTGATCGCTCACTCGGCAACTTGTATCAAGCAGGATTTCTACTTTCCCCTTAGCGCTTCATTGATCGTGTACTCTTGAGTGTAGATCGGGCTGAGAATGACGCAGCCATGGGAAAGTTGACAGTTAAGCCTATCTAGTGACAGCCCATCATAGGCTAGCTGGGTGATCTTGAAACTTGTACCATGTCGGAGTTTGATTTTCCCCATAGGGTTTCATTGATCGTGTACTCTTGAGTGTAGCTCGGGCTGAGAAGGTCGCAGCCATGGGAAAGTTGACAGTTAAGCCTATCTAGTGACAACCCATCATAGGCTAGCTGGGTGATCTTGCAACTTGTATTATGCCGGAGTTTGATTTTCACCATAGGGTTTCATTGATCGCTTACTCGGCAACTTGTATGAAGCAGGATTTCTACTTTCCCCTTAGCGCTTCATTGATCGTGTACTCTTGAGTGTAGCTCGGGCTGAGAATGACGCAGCCATGGGAAAGTTGACAGTTAAGCCTATCTAGTGACAGCCCATCATAGGCTAGCTGGGTGATCTTGAAACTTGTACCATGTCGGAGTTTGATTTTCCCCATAGGGTTTCATTGATCGTGTACTCTTGAGTGTAGCTCGGGCTGAGAAGGTCGCAGCCATGGGAAAGTTGACAGTTAAGCCTATCTAGTGACAACCCATCATAGGCTAGCTGGGTGATCTTGCAACTTGTATCATGCCGGAGTTTGATTTTCACCATAGGGTTTCATTGATCGCTCACTCGGCAACTTGTATCAAGCAGGATTTCTACTTTCCCCTTAGCGCTTCATTGATCGTGTACTCTTGAGTGTAGATCGGGCTGAGAATGACGCAGCCATGGGAAAGTTGACAGTTAAGCCTATCTAGTGACAGCCCATCATAGGCTAGCTGGGTGATCTTGAAACTTGTACCATGTCGGAGTTTGATTTTCCCCATAGGGTTTCATTGATCGTGTACTCTTGAGTGTAGCTCGGGCTGAGAAGGTCGCAGCCATGGGAAAGTTGACAGTTAAGCCTATCTAGTGACAACCCATCATAGGCTAGCTGGGTGATCTTGCAACTTGTATTATGCCGGAGTTTGATTTTCACCATAGGGTTTCATTGATCGCTTACTCGGCAACTTGTATGAAGCAGGATTTCTACTTTCCCCTTAGCGCTTCATTGATCGTGTACTCTTGAGTGTAGATCGGGCTGAGAATGACGCAGCCATGGGAAAGTTGACAGTTAAGCCTATCTAGTGACAGCCCATCATAGGCTAGCTGGGTGATCTTGAAACTTGTACCATGTCGGAGTTTGATTTTCCCCATAGGGTTTCATTGATCGTGTACTCTTGAGTGTAGCTCGGGCTGAGAAGGTCGCAGCCATGGGAAAGTTGACAGTTAAGCCTATCTAGTGACAACCCATCATAGGCTAGCTGGGTGATCTTGCAACTTGTATTATGCCGGAGTTTGATTTTCACCATAGGGTTTCATTGATCGCTTACTCGGCAACTTGTATGAAGCAGGATTTCTACTTTCCCCTTAGCGCTTCATTGATCGTGTACTCTTGAGTGTAGCTCGGGCTGAGAATGACGCAGCCATGGGAAAGTTGACAGTTAAGCCTATCTAGTGACAGCCCATCATAGGCTAGCTGGGTGAGCTTGCAACTTGTACCATGTCGGAGTTTGATTTTCCCCATAGGGTTTCATTGATCGTGTACTCTTGAGTGTAGCTCGGGCTGAGAAGGTCGCAGCCATGGGAAAGTTGACAGTTAAGCCTATCTAGTGACAACCCATCATAGGCTAGCTGGGTGATCTTGCAACTTGTATCATGCCGGAGTTTGATTTTCACCATAGGGTTTCATTGATCGCTCACTCGGCAACTTGTATCAAGCAGGATTTCTACTTTCCCCTTAGCGCTTCATTGATCGTGTACTCTTGAGTGTAGATCGGGCTGAGAATGACGCAGCCATGGGAAAGTTGACAGTTAAGCCTATCTAGTGACAGCCCATCATAGGCTAGCTGGGTGATCTTGAAACTTGTACCATGTCGGAGTTTGATTTTCCCCATAGGGTTTCATTGATCGTGTACTCTTGAGTGTAGCTCGGGCTGAGAAGGTCGCAGCCATGGGAAAGTTGACAGTTAAGCCTATCTAGTGACAACCCATCATAGGCTAGCTGGGTGATCTTGCAACTTGTATTATGCCGGAGTTTGATTTTCACCATAGGGTTTCATTGATCGCTTACTCGGCAACTTGTATGAAGCAGGATTTCTACTTTCCCCTTAGCGCTTCATTGATCGTGTACTCTTGAGTGTAGCTCGGGCTGAGAATGACGCAGCCATGGGAAAGTTGACAGTTAAGCCTATCTAGTGACAGCCCATCATAGGCTAGCTGGGTGAGCTTGCAACTTGTACCATGTCGGAGTTTGATTTTCCCCATAGGGTTTCATTGATCGTGTACTCTTGAGTGTAGCTCGGGCTGAGAAGGTCGCAGCCATGGGAAAGTTGACAGTTAAGCCTATCTAGTGACAACCCATCATAGGCTAGCTGGGTGATCTTGCAACTTGTATCATGCCGGAGTTTGATTTTCACCATAGGGTTTCATTGATCGCTTACTCGGCAACTTGTATGAAGCAGGATTTCTACTTTCCCCTTAGCGCTTCATTGATCGTGTACTCTTGAGTGTAGCTCGGGCTGAGAATGACGCAGCCATGGGAAAGTTGACAGTTAAGCCTATCTAGTGACAGCCCATCATAGGCTAGCTGGGTGATCTTGCAACTTGTACCATGTCGGAGTTTGATTTTCCCCATAGGGTTTCATTGATTGTGTACTCTTGAGTGTAGCTCGGGCTGAGAAGGTCGCAGCCATGGGAAAGTTGACAGTTAAGCCTATCTAGTGACAACCCATCATAGGCTAGCTGGGTGATCTTGCAACTTGTATCATGCCGGAGTTTGATTTTCACCATAGGGTTTCATTGATCGCTTACTCGGCATTTTGTATGAAGCAGGATTTCTACTTTCCCCTTAGCGCTTCATTGATCGTGTACTCTTGAGTGTAGCTCGGGCTGAGAATGACGCAGCCATGGGAAAGTTGACAGTTAAGCCTATCTAGTGACAGCCCATCATAGGCTAGCTGGGTGAGCTTGCAACTTGTACCATGTCGGAGTTTGATTTTCCCCATAGGGTTTCATTGATCGTGTACTCTTGAGTGTAGCTCGGGCTGAGAAGGTCGCAGCCATGGGAAAGTTGACAGTTAAGCCTATCTAGTGACAACCCATCATAGGCTAGCTGGGTGATCTTGCAACTTGTATCATGCCGGAGTTTGATTTTCACCATAGGGTTTCATTGATCGCTTACTCAGCAACTTGTATGAAGCAGGATTTCTACTTTCCCCTTAGCGCTTCATTGATCGTGTACTCTTGAGTGTAGATCGGGCTGAGAATGACGCAGCCATGGGAAAGTTGACAGTTAAGCCTATCTAGTGACAGCCCATCATAGGCTAGCTGGGTGAGCTTGCAACTTGTACCATGTCGGAGTTTGATTTTCCCCATAGGGTTTCATTGATCGTGTACTCTTGAGTGTAGCTCGGGCTGAGAAGGTCGCAGCCATGGGAAAGTTGACAGTTAAGCCTATCTAGTGACAACCCATCATAGGCTAGCTGGGTGATCTTGCAACTTGTATCATGCCGGAGTTTGATTTTCACCATAGGGTTTCATTGATCGCTCACTCGGCAACTTGTATCAAGCAGGATTTCTACTTTCCCCTTAGCGCTTCATTGATCGTGTACTCTTGAGTGTAGCTCGGGCTGAGAATGACGCAGCCATGGGAAAGTTGACAGATAAGCCTATCTAGTGACAGCCCATCATAGGCTAGCTGGGTGAGCTTGCAACTTGTACCATGTCGGAGTTTGATTTTCCCCATAGGGTTTCATTGATCGTGTACTCTTGAGTGTAGCTCGGGCTGAGAAGGTCGCAGCCATGGGAAAGTTAACAGTTAAGCCTATCTAGTGACAACCCATCATAGGCTAGCTGGATGATCTTGCAACTTGTATCATGCCGGAGTTTGATTTTCACCATAGGGTTTCATTGATCGCTCACTCGGCAACTTGTATGAAGCAGGATTTCTACTTTCCCCTTAGCGCTTCATTGATCGTGTACTCTTGAGTGTAGCTCGGGCTGAGAATGACGCAGCCATGGGAAAGTTGACAGTTAAGCCTATCTAGTGACAGCCCATCATAGGCTAGCTGGGTGAGCTTGCAACTTGTACCATGTCGGAGTTTGATTTTCCCCATAGGGTTTCATTGATCGTGTACTCTTGAGTGTAGCTCGGGCTGAGAAGGTCGCAGCCATGGGAAAGTTGACAGTTAAGCCTATCTAGTGACAACCCATCATAGGCTAGCTGGGTGATCTTGCAACTTGTATCATGCCGGAGTTTGATTTTCACCATAGGGTTTCATTGATCGCTCACTCGGCAACTTGTATCAAGCAGGATTTCTACTTTCCCCTTAGCGCTTCATTGATCGTGTACTCTTGAGTGTAGCTCGGGCTGAGAATGACGCAGCCATGGGAAAGTTGACAGTTAAGCCTATCTAGTGACAGCCCATCATAGGCTAGCTGGGTGATCTTGCAACTTGTACCATGTCGGAGTTTGATTTTCCCCATAGGGTTTCATTGATCGTGTACTCTTGAGTGTAGCTCGGGCTGAGAATGACGCAGCCATGGGAAAGTTGACAGTTAAGCCTATCTAGTGACAGCCCATCATAGGCTAGCTGGGTGAGCTTGCAACTTGTACCATGTCGGAGTTTGATTTTCCCCATAGGGTTTCATTGATCGTGTACTCTTGAGTGTAGCTCGGGCTGAGAAGGTGGCAGCCATGGGAAAGTTGACAGTTAAGCCTATCTAGTGACAATCCATCATAGGCTAGCTGGGTGATCTTGCAACTTGTATCATGCCGGAGTTTGATTTTCACCATAGGGTTTCATTGATCGCTTACTCGGCAACTTGTATGAAGCAGGATTTCTACTTTCCCCTTAGCGCTTCATTGATCGTGTACTCTTGAGTGTAGCTCGGGCTGAGAATGACGCAGCCATGGGAAAGTTGACAGTTAAGCCTATCTAGTGACAGCCCATCATAGGCTAGCTGGGTGATCTTGCAACTTGTACCATGTCGGAGTTTGATTTTCCCCATAGGGTTTCATTGATTGTGTACTCTTGAGTGTAGCTCGGGCTGAGAAGGTCGCAGCCATGGGAAAGTTGACAGTTAAGCCTATCTAGTGACAACCCATCATAGGCTAGCTGGGTGATCTTGCAACTTGTATCATGCCGGAGTTTGATTTTCACCATAGGGTTTCCTTGATCGCTTACTCGGCATTTTGTATGAAGCAGGATTTCTACTTTCCCCTTAGCGCTTCATTGATCGTGTACTCTTGAGTGTAGCTCGGGCTGAGAATGACGCAGCCATGGGAAAGTTGACAGTTAAGCCTATCTAGTGACAGCCCATCATAGGCTAGCTGGGTGAGCTTGCAACTTGTACCATGTCGGAGTTTGATTTTCCCCATAGGGTTTCATTGATCGTGTACTCTTGAGTGTAGCTCGGGCTGAGAAGGTCGCAGCCATGGGAAAGTTGACAGTTAAGCCTATCTAGTGACAACCCATCATAGGCTAGCTGGGTGATCTTGCAACTTGTATCATGCCGGAGTTTGATTTTCACCATAGGGTTTCATTGATCGCTCACTCGGCAACTTGTATGAAGCAGGATTTCTACTTTCCCCTTAGCGCTTCATTGATCGTGTACTCTTGAGTGTAGATCGGGCTGAGAATGACGCAGCCATGGGAAAGTTGACAGTTAAGCCTATCTAGTGACAGCCCATCATAGGCTAGCTGGGTGATCTTGTAACTTGTACCATGTCGGAGTTTGATTTTCCCCATAGGGTTTCATTGATCGTGTACTCTTGAGTGTAGCTCGGGCTGAGAAGGTCGCAGCCATGGGAAAGTTGACAGTTAAGCCTATCTAGTGACAACCCATCATAGGCTAGCTGGGTGATCTTGCAACTTGTATCATGCCGGAGTTTGATTTCCACCATAGGGTTTCATTGATCGCTTACTCGGCAACTTGTATGAAGCAGGATTTCTACTTTCCCCTTAGCGCTTCATTGATCGTGTACTCTTGAGTGTAGATCGGGCTGAGAATGACGCAGCCATGGGAAAGTTGACAGTTAAGCCTATCTAGTGACAGCCCATCATAGGCTAGCTGGGTGATCTTGTAACTTGTACCATGTCGGAGTTTGATTTTCCCCATAGGGTTTCATTGATCGTATACTCTTGAGTGTAGCTCGGGCTGAGAAGGTCGCAGCCATGGGAAAGTTGACAGTTAAGCCTATCTAGTGACAACCCATCATAGGCTAGCTGGGTGATCTTGCAACTTGTATCATGCCGGAGTTTGATTTTCACCATAGGGTTTCATTGATCGCTTACTCGGCAACTTGTATGAAGCAGGATTTCTACTTTCCCCTTAGCGCTTCATTGATCGTGTACTCTTGAGTGTAGATCGGGCTGAGAATGACGCAGCCATGGGAAAGTTGACAGTTAAGCCTATCTAGTGACAGCCCATCATAGGCTAGCTGGGTGATCTTGCAACTTGTACCATGTCGGAGTTTGATTTTCCCCATAGGGTTTCATTGATTGTGTACTCTTGAGTGTAGCTCGGGCTGAGAAGGTCGCAGCCATGGGAAAGTTGACAGTTAAGCCTATCTAGTGACAACCCATCATAGGCTAGCTGGGTGATCTTGCAACTTGTATCATGCCGGAGTTTGATTTTCACCATAGGGTTTCATTGATCGCTCACTCGGCAACTTGTATGAAGCAGGATTTCTACTTTCCCCTTAGCGCTTCATTGATCGTGTACTCTTGAGTGTAGATCGGGCTGAGAATGACGCAGCCATGGGAAAGTTGACAGTTAAGCCTATCTAGTGACAGCCCATCATAGGCTAGCTGGGTGATCTTGTAACTTGTACCATGTCGGAGTTTGATTTTCCCCATAGGGTTTCATTGATCGTGTACTCTTGAGTGTAGCTCGGGCTGAGAAGGTCGCAGCCATGGGAAAGTTGACAGTTAAGCCTATCTAGTGACAACCCATCATAGGCTAGCTGGGTGATCTTGCAACTTGTATCATGCCGGAGTTTGATTTTCACCATAGGGTTTCATTGATCGCTCACTCGGCAACTTGTATGAAGCAGGATTTCTACTTTCCCCTTAGCGCTTCATTGATCGTGTACTCTTGAGTGTAGATCGGGCTGAGAATGACGCAGCCATGGGAAAGTTGACAGTTAAGCCTATCTAGTGACAGCCCATCATAGGCTAGCTGGGTGATCTTGTAACTTGTACCATGTCGGAGTTTGATTTTCCCCATAGGGTTTCATTGATCGTGTACTCTTGAGTGTAGCTCGGGCTGAGAAGGTCGCAGCCATGGGAAAGTTGACAGTTAAGCCTATCTAGTGACAACCCATCATAGGCTAGCTGGGTGATCTTGCAACTTGTATCATGCCGGAGTTTGATTTTCACCATAGGGTTTCATTGATCGCTTACTCGGCAACTTGTATGAAGCAGGATTTCTACTTTCCCCTTAGCGCTTCATTGATCGTGTACTCTTGAGTGTAGATCGGACTGAGAATGACGCAGCCATGGGAAAGTTCACAGTTAAGCCTATCTAGTGACAGCCCATCATAGGCTAGCTGGGTGATCTTGCAACTTGTACCATGTCGGAGTTTGATTTTCCCCATAGGGTTTCATTGATCGTGTACTCTTGAGTGTAGCTCGGGCTGAGAATTTCGCAGCCATGGGAAAGTTGACAGTTAAGCCTATCTAGTGACAACCCATCATAGGCTAGCTGGGTGATCTTGCAACTTGTATCATGCCGGAGTTTGATTTTCACCATAGGGTTTCATTGATCGCTCACTCGGCAACTTGTATCAAGCAGGATTTCTACTTTCCCCTTAGCGCTTCATTGATCGTGTACTCTTGAGTGTAGCTCGGGCTGAGAATGACGCAGCCATGGGAAAGTTGACAGTTAAGCCTATCTAGTGACAGCCCATCATAGGCTAGCTGGGTGATCTTGCAACTTGTACCATGTCGGAGTTTGATTTTCCCCATAGGGTTTCATTGATCGTGTACTCTTGAGTGTAGCTCGGGCTGAGAATGACGCAGCCATGGGAAAGTTGACAGTTAAGCCTATCTAGTGACAGCCCATCATAGGCTAGCTGGGTGAGCTTGCAACTTGTACCATGTCGGAGTTTGATTTTCCCCATAGGGTTTCATTGATCGTGTACTCTTGAGTGTAGCTCGGGCTGAGAAGGTCGCAGCCATGGGAAAGTTGACAGTTAAGCCTATCTAGTGACAACCCATCATAGGCTAGCTGGGTGATCTTGCAACTTGTATCATGCCGGAGTTTGATTTTCACCATAGGGTTTCATTGATCGCTTACTCGGCAACTTGTATGAAGCAGGATTTCTACTTTCCCCTTAGCGCTTCATTGATCGTGTACTCTTGAGTGTAGATCGGGCTGAGAATGACGCAGCCATGGGAAAGTTGACAGTTAAGCCTATCTAGTGACAGCCCATCATAGGCTAGCTGGGTGAGCTTGCAACTTGTACCATGTCGGAGTTTGATTTTCCCCATAGGGTTTCATTGATCGTGTACTCTTGAGTGTAGCTCGGGCTGAGAAGGTCGCAGCCATGGGAAAGTTGACAGTTAAGCCTATCTAGTGACAACCCATCATAGGCTAGCTGGGTGATCTTGCAACTTGTATCATGCCGGAGTTTGATTTTCACCATAGGGTTTCATTGATCGCTCACTCGGCAACTTGTATCAAGCAGGATTTCTACTTTCCCCTTAGCGCTTCATTGATCGTGTACTCTTGAGTGTAGATCGGGCTGAGAATGACGCAGCCATGGGAAAGTTGACAGATAAGCCTATCTAGTGACAGCCCATCATAGGCTAGCTGGGTGAGCTTGCAACTTGTACCATGTCGGAGTTTGATTTTCCCCATAGGGTTTCATTGATCGTGTACTCTTGAGTGTAGCTCGGGCTGAGAAGGTCGCAGCCATGGGAAAGTTAACAGTTAAGCCTATCTAGTGACAACCCATCATAGGCTAGCTGGGTGATCTTGCAACTTGTATCATGCCGGAGTTTGATTTTCACCATAGGGTTTCATTGATCGCTCACTCGGCAACTTGTATGAAGCAGGATTTCTACTTTCCCCTTAGCGCTTCATTGATCGTGTACTCTTGAGTGTAGCTCGGGCTGAGAATGACGCAGCCATGGGAAAGTTGACAGTTAAGCCTATCTAGTGACAGCCCATCATAGGCTAG
>NW_027440650.1:0-74933 GCF_031893055.1 Leptodactylus fuscus | reverse complement strand
TTATACACAGCACCCCCCTAATAGTTTAATACACAGCACCCCCTAATAGTGTTATACACAACACCCCCCTAATAGTTTCATACACAGCACCCCCTAATAGTTTAATACACAACACCCCCCTAATAGTGTTATACACAGCACCCCACTAATAGTGTTATACACAGCACCCCCTAATAGTTTAATACACAGCACCCCACTAATAGTGTTATACACAGCACCCCCCTAATAGTTTAATACAGAGCACCCCCATAATAGTGTTATACACAGAACCCCACTAATAGTGTTATACACAGCACCCCCCTAATAGTGTTATACACAGCACCCCCCTATTAGTGTTATACACAGCACCCCCCTAATAGTTTAATACACAGCACCCCCTAATAGTGTTATACACAGCACCCCCCTAATAGTTTAATACACAGCACCCCCCTAATAGTGTTATACATAGCACCCCCCTAATAGTGTTATACACAGCACCCCCCTAATAGTGTTATACACAGCACCCCCCTAATAGTGTTATACACAGCACCCCCCTAATAGTGTTATACACAGCACCCCCCTAATAGTTTAATACACAGCACCCCCTAATAGTGTTATACACAGCACCCCCCCTAATAGTATAATACACAGCACCCCCCCTAATAGTTTAATGCACAGCACCCCCCTAATAGTGTTATACACAGCACCCCACTAATAGTGTTATACACAGCACCCCCTAATAGTTTAATACACAGCACCCCCCTAATAGTGTTATACACAGCAACCAACTAATAGTTTAATACACAGCACCCCCATAATAGTGTTATACACAGCACCCCCCTAATAGTGTTATACACAGCACCCCCCTAATAGTTTTATACACAGCACCCCCCTAATAGTGTTATACACAGCACCCCCCTAATAGTTTAATACACAGCACCCCCCTAATAGTGTTATACACAGCACCCCCCTAATAGTTTAATACACAGCACCCCCCTAATAGTTTAATACACAGCACCCCCCTAATAGTGTTATATACAGCACCACACTAATAGTGTTATACACAGCACCTCCCTAATAGTTTAATACACAGCACCCCCCTAATAGTGTTATACACAGCACCCCCCTATTAGTTTAATACACAGCACCCCCCTGATAGTGTTATAAACAGCACCCCCCTAATAGTGTTATACACAGCACCCCCCTAATAGTTTAATACACAGCACCCCCCTAATAGTGTTATACACAGCACCCCCCTAATAGGTTAATACACAGCACCCCCCTAATAGTGTTATACACAACACCCCCTTAATAGTGTTATACACAGCACCCCCCTAATAGTTTAATACACAGCACCCCCCTAATAGTGTTATACACAGCACCCCCCTAATAGGTTAATACACAGCACCCCCCTAATAGTGTTATACACAACACCCCCTTAATAGTTTTATACACAGCACCCCCCTAATAGTGTTATACACAGCACCCCCCTAATAGTTTAATACACAGCACCCCCTAATAGTGTTATACACAGCACCCCCCTAATAGTTTAATACACAGCACCCCCCTAATAGTTTAATACACAGCACCCCCCCTAATAGTGTTATATACAGCACCACACTAATAGTGTTATACACAGCACCTCCCTAATAGTTTAATACACAGCACCCCCCTAATAGTGTTATACACAGCACCCCCCTATTAGTTTAATACACAGCACCCCCCTGATAGTGTTATAAACAGCACCCCCCTAATAGTGTTATACACAGCACCCCCCTAATAGTTTAATACACAGCACCCCCCTAATAGTGTTATACACAGCACCCCCCTAATAGGTTAATACACAGCACCCCCCTAATAGTGTTATACACAACACCCCCTTAATAGTGTTATACACAGCACCCCCCCTAATAGTTTAATACACAGCACCCCCCTAATAGTGTTATACAGAGCACCCCCCTAATAGTTTAATACACAGCACCCCCCTAAAAGTTTAATACACAGCACCCCCCTAATAGTGTTATATACAGCACCCCCCTAATAGTTTAATACACAGCACCCCCCTAATAGTGTTATACACAGCACCCCCCTAATAGTTTAATACACAGCACCCCCTAATAGTGTTATACACAACACCCCCTAATAGTTTCATACACAGCACCCCCTAATAGTTTAATACACAGCACCCCCCTAATAGTGTTATACACAGCACCCCACTAATAGTGTTATACACAGCACCCCCTAATAGTTTAATACACAGCACCCCCCTAATAGTGTTATACACAGCACCCCCCTAATAGTTTAATACAGAGCACCCCCATAATAGTGTTATACACAGAACCCCACTAATAGTGTTATACACAGCACCCCCCTAATAGTGTTATACACAGCACCCCCCTAATAGTGTTATACACAGCACCCCCCTAATAGTTTAATACACAGCACCCCCCTAATAGTGTTATACACAGCACCCCCCTAATAGTTTAATATACAGCACCCCCTAATAGTGTTATACACAACACCCCCCTAATAGTTTCATACACAGCACCCCCTAATAGTTTAATACACAGCACCCCCCTAATAGTGTTATACACAGCACCCCACTAATAGTGTTATACACAGCACCCCCTAATAGTTTAATACACAGCACCCCCCTAATAGTGTTATACACAGCACCCCCCTAATAGTTTAATACACAGCACCCCCCTAATAGTGTTATACATAGCACCCCCCTAATAGTGTTATACACAGCACCCCCCCTAATAGTGTTATACACAGCACCCCCCTAATAGTGTTATACACAGCACCCCCCTAATAGTGTTATACACAGCACCCCCCTAATAGTTTAATACACAGCACCCCCTAATAGTGTTATACACAGCACCCCCCTAATAGTATAATACACAGCACCCCCCTAATAGTTTAATGCACAGCACCCCCCTAATAGTGTTATACACAGCACCCCACTAATAGTGTTATACAACAGCACCCCACTAATAGTGTTATACACAGCACCCCCCTAATAGTTTAATACACAGCACCCCCCTAATAGTGTTATACACAGCAACCAACTAATAGTTTAATACACAGCACCCCCATAATAGTGTTATACACAGCACCCCCCTAATAGTGTTATACACAGCACCCCCCTAATAGTTTTATACACAGCACCCCCCTAATAGTGTTATACACAGCACCCCCCTAATAGTTTAATACACAGCACCCCCTAATAGTGTTATACACAGCACCCCCCTAATAGTTTAATACACAGCACCCCCCTAATAGTTTAATACACAGCACCCCCCTAATAGTGTTATATACAGCACCACACTAATAGTGTTATACACAGCACCTCCCTAATAGTTTAATACACAGCACCCCCCTAATAGTGTTATACACAGCACCCCCCTATTAGTTTAATACACAGCACCCCCCTGATAGTGTTATAAACAGCACCCCCCTAATAGTGTTATACACAGCACCCCCCTAATAGTTTAATACACAGCACCCCCCTAATAGTGTTATACACAGCACCCCCCTAATAGGTTAATACACAGCACCCCCCTAATAGTGTTATACACAACACCACCCTTAATAGTGTTATACACAGCACCCCCCTAATAGTTTAATACACAGCACCCCCCTAATAGTGTTATACAGAGCACCCCCCTAATAGTTTAATACACAGCACCCCTCTAAAAGTTTAATACACAGCACCCCCCTAATAGTGTTATACACAGCACCCCCCTAATAGTTTAATACACAGCACCCCCCTAATAGTGTTATACACAGCACCCCCCTAATAGTTTAATACACAGCACCCCCCTAATAGTGTTATACACAACACCCCCCTAATAGTTTCATACACAGCACCCCCTAATAGTTTAATACACAACACCCCCCTAATAGTGTTATACACAGCACCCCACTAATAGTGTTATACACAGCACCCCCTAATAGTTTAATACACAGCACCCCACTAATAGTGTTATACACAGCACCCCCCTAATAGTTTAATACAGAGCACCCCCATAATAGTGTTATACACAGAACCCCACTAATAGTGTTATACACAGCACCCCCCTAATAGTGTTATACACAGCACCCCCCTATTAGTGTTATACACAGCACCCCCCTAATAGTTTAATACACAGCACCCCCTAATAGTGTTATACACAGCACCCCCCTAATAGTTTAATACACAGCACCCCCCTAATAGTGTTATACATAGCACCCCCCTAATAGTGTTATACACAGCACCCCCCTAATAGTGTTATACACAGCACCCCCCTAATAGTGTTATACACAGCACCCCCCTAATAGTGTTATACACAGCACCCCCCTAATAGTTTAATACACAGCACCCCCTAATAGTGTTATACACAGCACCCCCCTAATAGTATAATACACAGCACCCCCCTAATAGTTTAATGCACAGCACCCCCCTAATAGTGTTATACACAGCACCCCACTAATAGTGTTATACACAGCACCCCCCTAATAGTTTAATACACAGCACCCCCCTAATAGTGTTATACACAGCAACCAACTAATAGTTTAATACACAGCACCCCCATAATAGTGTTATACACAGCACCCCCCTAATAGTGTTATACACAGCACCCCCCTAATAGTTTTATACACAGCACCCCCCTAATAGTGTTATACACAGCACCCCCCTAATAGTTTAATACACAGCACCCCCCTAATAGTGTTATACACAGCACCCCCCTAATAGTTTAATACACAGCACCCCCCTAATAGTTTAATACACAGCACCCCCCCTAATAGTGTTATATACAGCACCACACTAATAGTGTTATACACAGCACCTCCCTAATAGTTTAATACACAGCACCCCCCTAATAGTGTTATACACAGCACCCCCCCTATTAGTTTAATACACAGCACCCCCCTGATAGTGTTATAAACAGCACCCCCCTAATAGTGTTATACACAGCACCCCCCTAATAGTTTAATACACAGCACCCCCCTAATAGTGTTATACACAGCACCCCCCTAATAGGTTAATACACAGCACCCCCCTAATAGTGTTATACACAACACCCCCTTAATAGTGTTATACACAGCACCCCCCTAATAGTTTAATACACAGCACCCCCCTAATAGTGTTATACAGAGCACCCCCCTAATAGTTTAATACACAGCACCCCCCTAAAAGTTTAATACACAGCACCCCCCTAATAGTGTTATATACAGCACCCCCCTAATAGTTTAATACACAGCACCCCCCTAATAGTGTTATACACAGCACCCCCCTAATAGTGTTATACACAGCACCCCCCTAATAGTTTAATACACAGCACCCCCTAATAGTGTTATACACAACACCCCCCTAATAGTTTCATACACAGCACCCCCTAATAGTTTAATACACAGCACCCCCCTAATAGTGTTATACACAGCACCCCACTAATAGTGTTATACACAGCACCCCCTAATAGTTTAATACACAGCACCCCCCTAATAGTGTTATACACAGCACCCCCCTAATAGTTTAATACAGAGCACCCCCATAATAGTGTTATACACAGAACCCCACTAATAGTGTTATACACAGCACCCCCCTAATAGTGTTATACACAGCACCCCCCTAATAGTGTTATACACAGCACCCCCCTAATAGTTTAATACACAGCACCCCCCTAATAGTGTTATACACAGCACCCCCCTAATAGTTTAATATACAGCACCCCCTAATAGTGTTATACACAACACCCCCCTAATAGTTTCATACACAGCACCCCCTAATAGTTTAATACACAGCACCCCCCCTAATAGTGTTATACACAGCACCCCACTAATAGTGTTATACACAGCACCCCCTAATAGTTTAATACACAGCACCCCCCTAATAGTGTTATACACAGCACCCCCCTAATAGTTTAATACACAGCACCCCCCTAATAGTGTTATACATAGCACCCCCCTAATAGTGTTATACACAGCACCCCCCTAATAGTGTTATACACAGCACCCCCCTAATAGTGTTATACACAGCACCCCCCTAATAGTTTAATACACAGCACCCCCTAATAGTGTTATACACAGCACCCCCCCCTAATAGTATAATACACAGCACCCCCCTAATAGTTTAATGCACAGCACCCCCCTAATAGTGTTATACACAGCACCCCACTAATAGTGTTATACACAGCACCCCCCCTAATAGTTTAATACACAGCACCCCCCTAATAGTGTTATACACAGCAACCAACTAATAGTTTAATACACAGCACCCCCATAATAGTGTTATACACAGCACCCCCCTAATAGTGTTATACACAGCACCCCCCCTAATAGTGTTATACACAGCACCCCCCTAATAGTGTTATACACAGCACCCCCCTAATAGTGTTAAACACAGCACCCCCCTAATAGTGTTATACACAGCACCCCCCTAATAGTTTAATACACAGCACCCCCTAATAGTGTTATACACAGCACCCCCCTAATAGTTTAATACACAGCACCCCCCTAATAGTTTAATACACAGCACCCCCCTAATAGTGTTATATACAGCACCACACTAATAGTGTTATACACAGCACCTCCCTAATAGTTTAATACACAGCACCCCCCTAATAGTGTTATACACAGCACCCCCTTAATAGTGTTATACACAGCACCCCCCTATTAGTTTAATACACAGCACCCCCCTGATAGTGTTATAAACAGCACCCCCCTAATAGTGTTATACACAGCACCCCCCTAATAGTTTAATACACAGCACCCCCCTAATAGTGTTATACACAGCACCCCCCTAATAGGTTAATACACAGCACCCCCCTAATAGTGTTATACACAACACCCCCTTAATAGTGTTATACACAGCACCCCCCTAATAGTTTAATACACAGCACCCCACCAATAGTGTTATACAGAGCACCCCCCTAATAGTTTAATACACAGCACCCCCCTAAAAGTTTAATACACAGCACCCCCCTAATAGTGTTATACACAGCACCCCCCCTAAAAGTTTAATACACAGCACCCCCTAATAGTGTTATACACAGCACCCCCCTAATAGTGTTATAAACAGCACCCCCTTAATAGTGTTACACACAGCACCCCCAAATAGTTTAATACACAGCACCCCCCTAATAGTTTAATACACAGCACCCCCCTAATAGTTTAATAAACAGCACCCCCCTAATAGTGTTATACACAGCACCCCCCTAATAGTTTAATACACAGCACCCCCCTAATAGTGTTATACAAAGCACCCCCCTAATAGTGTTATACACAGCACCCCCCTAATAGTGTTATACACAGCACCCCCCTAATAGTGTTATACACAGCACCCCCCCCCTAATAGTGTTATACACAGAACCCCCCTAATAGTGTTATACACAGCACCCCCCTAATAGTTTAATACACAGCACCCCCTAATAGTGTTATACACAGCACCCCCCTAATAGTTTAATACACAGCACCCCCCTAATAGTGTTATACACAGCAACCCACTAATAGTTTAATACACAGCACCCCCATAATAGTGTTATACACAGCACCCCCCTAATAGTGATATTTACAGCACCACACTAATAGTGTTATACACAGCACCTCCCTAATAGTTTAATATACAGCATCCCCCTAATAGTGTTATACACAGCACCCCCCTAATAGTGTTATACATAGCACCCCCCTAATAGTTTAATATACAGCACCCCCCTAATAGTGTTATACACAACACCCCCCTAATAGTGTTATACACAGCACCCCCCTAATAGTGTTATACACAGCACCCCCCTAATAGTTTAATATACAGCATCCCCCTAATAGTGTTATACACAGCACCCCCCTAATAGTTTAATACACAGCAAACACCTAATAGTGTTATACACAACACCCCCCTAATAGTTTAATACACAGCACCCCCCTAATAGTTTAATACACAGCACCCCAATAATAGTGTTATACACAGCAACCCACTAATAGTTTAATACACAGCACCCCCATAATAGTGTTATACACAGCACCCCCCTAATAGTGTTATACACAGCACCCCCCTAATAGTGTTATACACAGCACCCCCCTAATAGTGTTATACACAGCACCCCCTAATAGTTTAATACACAGCACCCCCTAATAGTGTTATACACAGCACCCCCCTAATAGTTTAATACACAGCACCCCCCTAATAGTTTAATACACAGCACCCCCCTAATAGTGTTATATACAGCACCACACTAATAGTGTTATACACAGCACCTCCCTAATAGTTTAATACACAGCACCCCCCTAATAGTGTTATACACAACATCCCCCTAATAGTTTAATACACAGCACCCCCCTAATAGTGTTATACACAGCACCCCCCTAATAGTGTTATACACAGCACCCCCCTAATAGTGTTATACACAGCGCCCCCCTAATAGTTTAATATACAGCACCCCCCTAAATAGTGTTATACACAGCACCCCCCTAATAGTTTAATACACAGCACCCACCTAATAGTGTTATACACAACACCCCCCTAATAGTTTAATACACAGCACCCCCATAATAGTTAATACACAGCACCCCCCTAATAGTGTTATACACAGCAACCCCCTAATAGTTTAATACACAGCACCACCCTAATAGTGTTATACACAACACTCCCTTAATAGTCTTCTACACAGCACCCCCCTATTAGTTTAATAAACAGCACCCCCCTGATAGTGTTATAAACAGCACCCCCTTAATAGTGTTATACACAGCACCCCCCTATTAGTTTAATACACAGCACCCCCCTGATAGTGTTATAAACAGCACCCCCCTAATAGTGTTATACACAGCACCCCCCTAATAGTTTAATACACAGCACCCCCCTAATAGTATTATAAACAGCAGCCCCCTAATAGTTTAATACACAGCACCACCCTAATAGTGTTATACACAACACCCCCTTAATAGTGTTATACACAGCACCC
Source organism: Leptodactylus fuscus (assembly GCF_031893055.1). Classification (NCBI taxonomy): domain Eukaryota; kingdom Metazoa; phylum Chordata; class Amphibia; order Anura; family Leptodactylidae; genus Leptodactylus; species Leptodactylus fuscus. Next base: position 66,015 of record NW_027440650.1, on the reverse strand, counting down.
CCCTAATAGTTTAATACACAGCACCCCCCTAATAGTGTTATACAGAGCACCCCCCTAATAGTTTAATACACAGCACCCCCCTAATAGTTTAATACACAGCACCCCCCTAATAGTGTTATAAACAGCACCCCCCTAATAGTGTTATACACAGCACCCCCTATTAGTTTAATACACAGCACCCCCTAATAGTGTTATACACAGCACCCCCCTAATAGTGTTATACACAGCACCCCCCTAATAGTTTAATACACAGCACCCCCCTAATAGTATTATAAACAGCAGCCCCCTAATAGTTTAATACACAGCACCACCTAATAGTGTTATACACAACACCCCCTTAATAGTGTTATACACAGCACCCCCCTAATAGTTTAATACACAGCACCCCCCTAATAGTGTTATACAGAGCACCCCCCTAATAGTTTAATACACAGCACCCCCCTAATAGTTTAATACACAGCACCCCCCTAATAGTGTTATACACAGCACCCCCCTAATAGTGTTATACACAGCACCCCCCTAATAGTTTAATACACAGCACCCCCCAATAGTGTTATACACAGCACCCCCCTAATAGTGTTATAAACAGCACCCCCTTAATAGTGTTACACACAGCACCCCCAAATATTTTAATACACAGCACCCCCCTAATAGTTTAATACACAGCACCCCCCTAATAGTTTAATACACAGCACCCCCCTAATAGTGTTATACACAGCACCCCCCTAATAGTGTTATACACAGCACCCCCCTAATAGTGTTATACAAAGCACCCCCCCTAATAGTGTTATACACAGCACCCCCCTAATAGTGTTATACACAGCACCCCCCCTAATAGTGTTATACACAGCACCCCCCTAATAGTTTAATACACAGCACCCCCTAATAGTGTTATACACAACACCCCCCTAATAGTTTCATACACAGCACCCCCTAATAGTTTAATACACAGCACCCCCCCTAATAGTGTTATACACTGCACCCCACTAATAGTGTTATAAACAGCACCCCCCTAATAGTTTAATACACAGCACCCCCCTAATAGTGTTATACACAGCACCCCCCTAATAGTTTAATACATAGCACCCCCATAATAGTGTTATACACAGAACCCCAGTAATAGTGTTATACACAGCACCCCCCCTAATAGTGTTATACACAGCACCCCCCTAATAGTGTTATACACAGCACCCCCCTAATAGTTTAATACACAGCACCCCCTAATAGTGTTATACACAGCACCCCCCTAATAGTTTAATACACAGCACCCCCCTAATAGTGTTATACATAGCACCCCCCTAATAGTGTTATGCACAGCACCCCCCTAATAGTGTTATACACAGCACCCCCCTAATAGTGTTATACACAGCACCCCCCTAATAGTGTTATACACAGCACCCCCCTAATAGTTTAATACACAGCACCCCCTAATAGTGTTATACACAGCACCCCCTAATAGTGTTATACACAGCACCCCCCTAATAGTTTAATACACAGCACCCCCCTAATAGTTTAATACACAGCACCCCCCTAATAGTGTTATACACAGCACCCCCCTAATAGTGTTATACACAGCACCCCCCTAATAGTGTTATACACAGCACCCCCCTAATAGTGTTATACACAGCGCCCCCCTAATAGTTTAATATACAGCACCCCCCTAAATAGTGTTATACACAGCACCCCCCTAATAGTTTAATACACAGCACCCACCTAATAGTGTTATACACAACACCCCCTAATAGTTTAATACACAGCACCCCATAATAGTTTAATACACAGCACCCCCCTAATAGTGTTATACACAGCAACCCCCTAATAGTTTAATACACAGCACCACCCTAATAGTGTTATACACAACACTCCCTTAATAGTCTTCTACACAGCACCCCCCCTATTAGTTTAATAAACAGCACCCCCCTGATAGTGTTATAAACAGCACCCCCTTAATAGTGTTATACACAGCACCCCCCTATTAGTTTAATACATAGCACCCCCCTGATAGTGTTATAAACAGCACCCCCCTAATAGTGTTATATACAGTACCCCCCCTAATAGTTTAATACACAGCACCCCCCTAATAGTATTATAAACAGCAGCCCCCTAATAGTTTAATACACAGCACCACCTAATAGTGTTATACACAACACCCCCTTAATAGTGTTATACACAGCACCCCCCTAATAGTGTTATACAGAGCACCCCCCTAATAGTTTAATACACAGCACCCCCCTAATAGTTTAATACACAGCACCCCCCTAATAGTGTTATAAACAGCACCCCCCCTAATAGTGTTATACACAGCACCCCCCTATTAGTTTAATACACAGCACCCCCTAATAGTGTTATACACAGCACCCCCCTAATAGTGTTATACACAGCACCCCCCTAATAGTTTAATACACAGCACCCCCCTAATAGTATTATAAACAGCAGCCCCCTAATAGTTTAATACACAGCACCACCCTAATAGTGTTATACACAACACCCCCTTAATAGTGTTATACACAGCACCCCCCTAATAGTTTAATACACAGCACCCCCCTAATAGTGTTATACAGAGCACCCCCCTAATAGTTTAATACACAGCACCCCCCTAATAGTTTGATACACAGCACCCCCCTAATAGTGTTATACACAGCACCCCCCTAATAGTGTTATACACAGCACCCCCCTAATAGTTTAATACACAGCACCCCCTAATAGTGTTATACACAGCACCCCCCTAATAGTGTTATAAACAGCACCCCCTTAATAGTGTTACACACAGCACCCCCAAATATTTTAATACACAGCACCCCCCTAATAGTTTAATACACAGCACCCCCCTAATAGTTTAATACACAGCACCCCCCTAATAGTGTTATACACAGCACCCCCCTAATAGTGTTATACACAGCACCCCCCTAATAGTGTTATACAAAGCACCCCCCTAATAGTGTTATACACAGCACCCCCTAATAGTGTTATACACAGCACCCCCCTAATAGTGTTATACACAGCACCCCCCTAATAGTTTAATACACAGCACCCCCTAATAGTGTTATACACAACACCCCCCTAATAGTTTCATACACAGCACCCCCTAATAGTTTAATACACAGCACCCCCCTAATAGTGTTATACACAGCACCCCACTAATAGTGTTATACACAGCACCCCCTAATAGTTTAATACACAGCACCCCACTAATAGTGTTATACACAGCACCCCCCCTAATAGTTTAATACAGAGCACCCCCATAATAGTGTTATACACAGAACCCCACTAATAGTGTTATACACAGCACCCCCCTAATAGTGTTATACACAGCACCCCCCTAATAGTGTTATACACAGCACCCCCCTAATAGTTTAATACACAGCACCCCCTAATAGTGTTATACACAGCACCCCCCTAATAGTTTAATACACAGCACCCCCCTAATAGTGTTATACATAGCACCCCCCCTAATAGTGTTATACACAGCACCCCCCTAATAGTGTTATACACAGCACCCCCCTAATAGTGTTATACACAGCACCCCCCTAATAGTGTTATACACAGCACCCCCCTAATAGTTTAATACACAGCACCCCCTAATAGTGTTATACACAGCACCCCCCTAATAGTATAATACACAGCACCCCCCTAATAGTTTAATGCACAGCACCCCCCCTAATAGTGTTATACACAGCACCCCACTAATAGTGTTATACACAGCACCCCACTAATAGTGTTATACACAGCAACCCCCTAATAGTTTAATACACAGCACCCCCCTAATAGTGTTATACACAGCAACCAACTAATAGTTTAATACACAGCACCCCCATAATAGTGTTATACACAGCACCCCCCTAATAGTGTTATACACAGCACCCCCCTAATAGTTTTATACACAGCACCCCCCTAATAGTGTTATACACAGCACCCCCCTAATAGTTTAATACACAGCACCCCCTAATAGTGTTATACACAGCACCCCCCTAATAGTTTAATACACAGCACCCCCCTAATAGTTTAATACACAGCACCCCCCTAATAGTGTTATATACAGCACCACACTAATAGTGTTATACACAGCACCTCCCTAATAGTTTAATACACAGCACCCCCCTAATAGTGTTATACACAGCACCCCCCTATTAGTTTAATACACAGCACCCCCCTGATAGTGTTATAAACAGCACCCCCCTAATAGTGTTATACACAGCACCCCCCTAATAGTTTAATACACAGCACCCCCCTAATAGTGTTATACACAGCAACCCCCCTAATAGGTTAATACACAGCACCCCCCTAATAGTGTTATACACAACACCCCCTTAATAGTGTTATACACAGCACCCCCCTAATAGTTTAATACACAGCACCCCCCTAATAGTGTTATACAGAGCACCCCCCTAATAGTTTAATACACAGCACCCCTCTAAAAGTTTAATACACAGCACCCCCCTAATAGTGTTATACACAGCACCCCCCTAATAGTTTAATACACAGCACCCCCCTAATAGTGTTATACACAGCACCCCCCTAATAGTTTAATACACAGCACCCCCTAATAGTGTTATACACAACACCCCCCTAATAGTTTCATACACAGCACCCCCTAATAGTTTAATACACAGCACCCCCCTAATAGTGTTATACACAGCACCCCACTAATAGTGTTATACACAGCACCCCCTAATAGTTTAATACACAGCACCCCACTAATAGTGTTATACACAGCACCCCCCTAATAGTTTAATACAGAGCACCCCCATAATAGTGTTATACACAGAACCCCACTAATAGTGTTATACACAGCACCCCCCTAATAGTGTTATACACAGCACCCCCCTATTAGTGTTATACACAGCACCCCCCTAATAGTTTAATACACAGCACCCCCCTAATAGTGTTATACACAGCAACCCCTAATAGTTTAATACACAGCACCCCCCTAATAGTGTTATACATAGCACCCCCCTAATAGTGTTATACACAGCACCCCCCTAATAGTGTTATACACAGCACCCCCCTAATAGTGTTATACACAGCACCCCCCTAATAGTGTTATACACAGCACCCCCCTAATAGTTTAATACACAGCACCCCCTAATAGTGTTATACACAGCACCCCCCTAATAGTATAATACACAGCACCCCCCTAATAGTTTAATGCACAGCACCCCCCTAATAGTGTTATACACAGCACCCCACTAATAGTGTTATACACAGCACCCCCCTAATAGTTTAATACACAGCACCCCCCTAATAGTGTTATACACAGCAACCAACTAATAGTTTAATACACAGCACCCCCATAATAGTGTTATACACAGCACCCCCCTAATAGTGTTATACACAGCACCCCCCTAATAGTTTTATACACAGCACCCCCCCTAATAGTGTTATACACAGCACCCCCCTAATAGTTTAATACACAGCACCCCCTAATAGTGTTATACACAGCACCCCCCTAATAGTTTAATACACAGCACCCCCCTAATAGTTTAATACACAGCACCCCCCTAATAGTGTTATATACAGCACCACACTAATAGTGTTATACACAGCACCTCCCTAATAGTTTAATACACAGCACCCCCCTAATAGTGTTATACACAGCACCCCCCTATTAGTTTAATACACAGCACCCCCCTGATAGTGTTATAAACAGCACCCCCCTAATAGTGTTATACACAGCACCCCCCTAATAGTTTAATACACAGCACCCCCCTAATAGTGTTATACACAGCACCCCCCTAATAGGTTAATACACAGCACCCCCCTAATAGTGTTATACACAACACCCCCTTAATAGTGTTATACACAGCACCCCCCTAATAGTTTAATACACAGCACCCCCCTAATAGTGTTATACAGAGCACCCCCCTAATAGTTTAATACACAGCACCCCCCTAAAAGTTTAATACACAGCACCCCCCTAATAGTGTTATATACAGCACCCCCCTAATAGTTTAATACACAGCACCCCCCTAATAGTGTTATACACAGCACCCCCCTAATAGTTTAATACACAGCACCCCCCTAATAGTGTTATACACAACACCCCCCTAATAGTTTCATACACAGCACCCCCTAATAGTTTAATACACAGCACCCCCCTAATAGTGTTATACACAGCACCCCACTAATAGTGTTATACACAGCACCCCCTAATAGTTTAATACACAGCACCCCCCTAATAGTGTTATACACAGCACCCCCCCTAATAGTTTAATACAGAGCACCCCCATAATAGTGTTATACACAGAACCCCACTAATAGTGTTATACACAGCACCCCCCTAATAGTGTTATACACAGCACCCCCCTAATAGTGTTATACACAGCACCCCCCTAATAGTTTAATACACAGCACCCCCCTAATAGTGTTATACACAGCACCCCCCTAATAGTTTAATACACAGCACCCCCTAATAGTGTTATACACAACACCCCCCTAATAGTTTCATACACAGCACCCCCTAATAGTTTAATACACAGCACCCCCCTAATAGTGTTATACACAGCACCCCACTAATAGTGTTATACACAGCACCCCCTAATAGTTTAATACACAGCACCCCCCTAATAGTGTTATACACAGCACCCCCCTAATAGTTTAATACACAGCACCCCCCTAATAGTGTTATACATAGCACCCCCCCTAATAGTGTTATACACAGCACCCCCCTAATAGTGTTATACACAGCACCCCCCTAATAGTGTTATACACAGCACCCCCCTAATAGTGTTATACACAGCACCCCCCTAATAGTTTAATACACAGCACCCCCTAATAGTGTTATACACAGCACCCCCCTAATAGTATAATACACAGCACCCCCCTAATAGTTTAATGCACAGCACCCCCCTAATAGTGTTATACACAGCACCCCACTAATAGTGTTATACACAGCACCCCCCTAATAGTTTAATACACAGCACCCCCCTAATAGTGTTATACACAGCAACCAACTAATAGTTTAATACACAGCACCCCCATAATAGTGTTATACACAGCACCCCCCTAATAGTGTTATACACAGCACCCCCCTAATAGTGTTATACACAGCACCCCCCTAATAGTGTTATACACAGCACCCCCCTAATAGTGTTATACACAGCACCCCCCTAATAGTGTTATACACAGCACCCCCCTAATAGTTTAATACACAGCACCCCCTAATAGTGTTATACACAGCACCCCCCTAATAGTTTAATACACAGCACCCCCCTAATAGTTTAATACACAGCACCCCCCTAATAGTGTTATATACAGCACCACACTAATAGTGTTATACACAGCACCTCCCTAATAGTTTAATACACAGCACCCCCCTAATAGTGTTATACACAGCACCCCCTTAATAGTGTTATACACAGCACCCCCCTATTAGTTTAATACACAGCACCCCCCTGATAGTGTTATAAACAGCACCCCCCTAATAGTGTTATGCACAGCACCCCCCTAATAGTTTAATACACAGCACCCCCCTAATAGTGTTATACACAGCACCCCCCTAATAGGTTAATACACAGCACCCCCCTAATAGTGTTATACACAACACCCCCTTAATAGTGTTATACACAGCACCCCCCTAATAGTTTAATACACAGCACCCCACCAATAGTGTTATACAGAGCACCCCCCTAATAGTTTAATACACAGCACCCCCCTAAAAGTTTAATACACAGCACCCCCCTAATAGTGTTATACACAGCACCCCCCTAAAAGTTTAATACACAGCACCCCCTAATAGTGTTATACACAGCACCCCCCTAATAGTGTTATAAACAGCACCCCCTTAATAGTGTTACACACAGCACCCCCAAATAGTTTAATACACAGCACCCCCCTAATAGTTTAATACACAGCACCCCCCTAATAGTTTAATAAACAGCACCCCCCTAATAGTGTTATACACAGCACCCCCCTAATAGTTTAATACACAGCACCCCCCTAATAGTGTTATACAAAGCACCCCCCTAATAGTGTTATACACAGCACCCCCCTAATAGTGTTATACACAGCACCCCCCTAATAGTGTTATACACAGCACCCCCCTAATAGTGTTATACACAGAACCCCCCTAATAGTGTTATACACAGCACCCCCCTAATAGTTTAATACACAGCACCCCCTAATAGTGTTATACACAGCACCCCCCTAATAGTTTAATACACAGCACCCCCTAATAGTTTAATACACAGCACCCCCCTAATAGTGTTATACACAGCACCCCACTAATAGTGTTATACACAGCACCCCCCTAATAGTTTAATACACAGCACCCCCCTAATAGTGTTATACACAGCAACCCACTAATAGTTTAATACACAGCACCCCCATAATAGTGTTATACACAGCACCCCCCTAATAGTGTTATTTACAGCACCACACTAATAGTGTTATACACAGCACCTCCCTAATAGTTTAATATACAGCATCCCCCTAATAGTGTTATACACAGCACCCCCCTAATAGTGTTATACATAGCACCCCCCTAATAGTTTAATATACAGCACCCCCCTAATAGTGTTATACACAACACCCCCCTAATAGTGTTATACACAGCACCCCCCTAATAGTGTTATACACAGCACCCCCCTAATAGTTTAATATACAGCATCCCCCTAATAGTGTTATACACAGCACCCCCCTAATAGTTTAATACACAGCAAACACCTAATAGTGTTATACACAACACCCCCCTAATAGTTTAATACACAGCACCCCCCTAATAGTTTAATACACAGCACCCCAATAATAGTGTTATACACAGCAACCCACTAATAGTTTAATACACAGCACCCCCATAATAGTGTTATACACAGCACCCCCCTAATAGTGTTATACACAGCACCCCCCTAATAGTGTTATACACAGCACCCCCCTAATAGTGTTATACACAGCACCCCCTAATAGTTTAATACACAGCACCCCCTAATAGTGTTATACACAGCACCCCCCTAATAGTTTAATACACAGCACCCCCCTAATAGTTTAATACACAGCACCCCCCTAATAGTGTTATATACAGCACCACACTAATAGTGTTATACACAGCACCTCCCTAATAGTTTAATACACAGCACCCCCCTAATAGTGTTATACACAACATCCCCCTAATAGTTTAATACACAGCACCCCCCTAATAGTGTTATACACAGCACCCCCCTAATAGTGTTATACACAGCACCCCCCTAATAGTGTTATACACAGCGCCCCCCTAATAGTTTAATATACAGCACCCCCCTAAATAGTGTTATACACAGCACCCCCCTAATAGTTTAATACACAGCACCCACCTAATAGTGTTATACACAACACCCCCCTAATAGTTTAATACACAGCACCCCCATAATAGTTTAATACACAGCACCCCCCTAATAGTGTTATACACAGCAACCCCCTAATAGTTTAATACACAGCACCACCCTAATAGTGTTATACACAACACTCCCTTAATAGTCTTCTACACAGCACCCCCCTATTAGTTTAATAAACAGCACCCCCCTGATAGTGTTATAAACAGCACCCCCTTAATAGTGTTATACACAGCACCCCCCCTATTAGTTTAATACACAGCAACCCCCGGATAGTGTTATAAACAGCACCCCCCTAATAGTGATATACACAGCACCCCCCTAATAGTTTAATACACAGCACCCCCCTAATAGTATTATAAACAGCAGCCCCCTTATAGTTTAATACACAGCACCACCCTAATAGTGTTATACACAACACCCCCTTAATAGTGTTATACACAGCACCCCCCTAATAGTTTAATACACAGCACCCCCCTAATAGTGTTATACAGAGCACCCCCCTAATAGTTTAATACACAGCACCCCCCTAATAGTTTAATACACAGCACCCCCCTAATAGTGTTATAAACAGCACCCCCCTAATAGTGTTATACACAGCACCCCCTATTAGTTTAATACACAGCACCCCCTAATAGTGTTATACACAGCACCCCCCTAATAGTGTTATACACAGCACCCCCCTAATAGTTTAATACACAGCACCCCCCTAATAGTATTATAAACAGCAGCCCCCTAATAGTTTAATACACAGCACCACCTAATAGTGTTATACACAACACCCCCTTAATAGTGTTATACACAGCACCCCCCTAATAGTTTAATACAGAGCACCCCCCTAATAGTGTTATACAGAGCACCCCCCTAATAGTTTAATACACAGCACCCCCCTAATAGTTTAATACACAGCACCCCCCTAATAGTGTTATACACAGCACCCCCCTAATAGTGTTATACACAGCACCCCCCTAATAGTTTAATACACAGCACCCCCCAATAGTGTTATACACAGCACCCCCCTAATAGTGTTATAAACAGCACCCCCTTAATAGTGTTACACACAGCACCCCCAAATATTTTAATACACAGCACCCCCCTAATAGTTTAATACACAGCACCCCCCTAATAGTTTAATACACAGCACCCCCCTAATAGTGTTATACACAGCACCCCCCTAATAGTGTTATACACAGCACCCCCCTAATAGTGTTATACAAAGCACCCCCCTAATAGTGTTATACACAGCACCCCCCTAATAGTGTTATACACAGCACCCCCCTAATAGTGTTATACACAGCACCCCCCTAATAGTTTAATACACAGCACCCCCTAATAGTGTTATACACAACACCCCCCTAATAGTTTCATACACAGCACCCCCTAATAGTTTAATACACAGCACCCCCCTAATAGTGTTATACACTGCACCCCACTAATAGTGTTATAAACAGCACCCCCCTAATAGTTTAATACACAGCACCCCCCTAATAGTGTTATACACAGCACCCCCCTAATAGTTTAATACACAGCACCCCCTAATAGTGTTATACACAGCACCCCCCTAATAGTTTAATACACAGCACCCCCCTAATAGTGTTATACATAGCACCCCCCTAATAGTGTTATGCACAGCACCCCCCTAATAGTGTTATACACAGCACCCCCCTAATAGTGTTATACACAGCACCCCCCTAATAGTGTTATACACAGCACCCCCCTAATAGTTTAATACACAGCACCCCCTAATAGTGTTATACACAGCACCCCCTAATAGTGTTATACACAGCACCCCCCTAATAGTTTAATACACAGCACCCCCCTAATAGTTTAATACACAGCACCCCCCTAATAGTGTTATATACAGCACCACACTAATAGTGTTATACACAGCACCTCCCTAATAGTTTAATACACAGCACCCCCTAATAGTTTAATACACAGCACCCCCCTAATAGTGTTATATACAGCACCACACTAATAGTGTTATACACAGCACCTCCCTAATAGTTTAATACACAGCACCCCACTAATAGTGTTATACACAGCACCCCCCTAATAGTTTAATACAGAGCACCCCATAATAGTGTTATACACAGAACCCCACTAATAGTGTTATACACAGCACCCCCCTAATAGTGTTATACACAGCACCCCCCTAATAGTGTTATACACAGCACCCCCCTAATAGTTTAATACACAGCACCCCCTAATAGTGTTATACACAGCACCCCCCTAATAGTTTAATACACAGCACCCCCCTAATAGTGTTATACATAGCACCCCCCTAATAGTGTTATACACAGCACCCCCCTAATAGTGTTATACACAGCACCCCCCTAATAGTGTTATACACAGCACCCCCCTAATAGTGTTATACACAGCACCCCCCTAATAGTTTAATACACAGCACCCCCTAATAGTGTTATACACAGCACCCCCTAATAGTATAATACACAGCACCCCCCTAATAGTTTAATGCACAGCACCCCCCTAATAGTGTTATACACAGCACCCCACTAATAGTGTTATACACAGCACCCCCCTACTAGTTTAATACACAGCACCCCCCTAATAGTGTTATACACAGCAACCAACTAATAGTTTAATACACAGCACCCCCATAATAGTGTTATACACAGCACCCCCCTAATAGTGTTATACACAGCACCCCCCTAATAGTTTTATACACAGCACCCCCCTAATAGTGTTATACACAGCACCCCCCTAATAGTTTAATACACAGCACCCCCTAATAGTGTTATACATAGCACCCCCCTAATAGTTTAATACACAGCACCCCCCTAATAGTTTAATACACAGCACCCCCCTAATAGTGTTATATACAGCACCACACTAATAGTGTTATACACAGCACCTCCCTAATAGTTTAATACACAGCACCCCCCTAATAGTGTTATACACAGCACCCCCCTATTAGTTTAATACACAGCACCCCCCTGATAGTGTTATAAACAGCACCCCCCTAATAGTGTTATACACAGCACCCCCCTAATAGTTTAATACACAGCACCCCCCTAATAGTGTTATACACAGCACCCCCCTAATAGGTTAATACACAGCACCCCCCTAATAGTGTTATACACAACACCCCCTTAATAGTGTTATACACAGCACCCCCCTAATAGTTTAATACACAGCACCCCCCTAATAGTGTTATACAGAGCACCCCCCTAATAGTTTAATACACAGCACCCCCCTAAAAGTTTAATACACAGCACCCCCTAATAGTGTTATACACAGCACCCCCCTAATAGTTTAATACACAGCACCCCCCTAATAGTGTTATACACAGCACCCCCCTAATAGTTTAATACACAGCACCCCCTAATAGTGTTATACACAGCACCCCCCTAATAGTTTAATACACAGCACCCCCCTAATAGTGTTATACATAGCACCCCCCTAATAGTGTTATACACAGCACCCCCCTAATAGTGTTATAAAGCACCCCCCTAATAGTGTTATACACAGCACCCCCCTAATAGTGTTATACACAGCACCCCCCTAATAGTTTAATACACAGCACCCCCTAATAGTGTTATACACAGCACCCCCCTAATAGTATAATACACAGCACCCCCCTAATAGTTTAATGCACAGCACCCCCCTAATAGTGTTATACACAGCACCCCCCTAATAGTGTTATACACAGCACCCCCCTAATAGTGTTATACACAGAACCCCCCTAATAGTTTAATACACAGCACCCACTAATAGTGTTATACACAGCACCCCCCTAATAGTTTAATACACAGCACCCCCCTAATAGTTTAATACACAGCACCCCCCTAATAGTGTTATACACAGCAACCCACTAATAGTTTAATACACAGCACCCCCATAATAGTGTTATACACAGCACCCCCCTAATAGTGTTATACACAGCACCCCCCTAATAGTGTTATACACAGCACCCCCCTAATATTGTTATACACAGCACCCCCCTAATAGTGTTATACACAGCACCCCCCTAATAGTTTAATACACAGCACCCCCCTAATAGTGTTATACACAGCACCCCCCTAATAGTTTAATACACAGCACCCCCCTAATAGTTTAATACACAGCACCTCCCTAATAGTGTTATTTACAGCACCACACTAATAGTGTTATACACAGCACCTCCCTAATAGTTTAATATACAGCATCCCCCTAATAGTGTTATACACAGCACCCCCCTAATAGTGTTATACATAGCACCCCCCTAATAGTTTAATATACAGCACCCCCCTAATAGTGTTATAAACAGCACCCCCCTAATAGTGTTATACACAGCACCCCCCTAATAGTTTAATACACAGCACCCCCTAATAGTGTTATACACAGCACCCCCCTAATAGTTTAATACACAGCACCCCCCTAATAGTGTTATACATAGCACCCCCCCTAATAGTGTTATGCACAGCACCCCCCTAATAGTGTTATACACAGCACCCCCCTAATAGTGTTATACACAGCACCCCCCTAATAGTTTAATACACAGCACCCCCTAATAGTGTTATACACAGCACCCCCTAATAGTGTTATACACAGCACCCCCCTAATAGTTTAATACACAGCACCCCCCTAATAGTTTAATACACAGCACCCCCCCTAATAGTGTTATATACAGCACCACACTAATAGTGTTATACACAGCACCTCCCTAATAGTTTAATACACAGCACCCCCTAATAGTTTAATACACAGCACCCCCCTAATAGTGTTATATACAGCACCACACTAATAGTGTTATACACAGCACCTCCCTAATAGTTTAATACACAGCACCCCACTAATAGTGTTATACACAGCACCCCCCTAATAGTTTAATACAGAGCACCCCCATAATAGTGTTATACACAGAACCCCACTAATAGTGTTATACACAGCACCCCCCTAATAGTGTTATACACAGCACCCCCCTAATAGTGTTATACACAGCACCCCCCTAATAGTTTAATACACAGCACCCCCTAATAGTGTTATACACAGCACCCCCCTAATAGTTTAATACACAGCACCCCCCTAATAGTGTTATACATAGCACCCCCCTAATAGTGTTATACACAGCACCCCCCTAATAGTGTTATACACAGCACCCCCCTAATAGTGTTATACACAGCACCCCCCTAATAGTGTTATACACAGCACCCCCCTAATAGTTTAATACACAGCACCCCCTAATAGTGTTATACACAGCACCCCCCTAATAGTATAATACACAGCACCCCCCTAATAGTTTAATGCACAGCACCCCCCTAATAGTGTTATACACAGCACCCCACTAATAGTGTTATACACAGCACCCCCCTAATAGTTTAATACACAGCACCCCCCTAATAGTGTTATACACAGCAACCAACTAATAGTTTAATACACAGCACCCCCATAATAGTGTTATACACAGCACCCCCCTAATAGTGTTATACACAGCACCCCCCTAATAGTTTTATACACAGCACCCCCCTAATAGTGTTATACACAGCACCCCCCTAATAGTTTAATACACAGCACCCCCTAATAGTGTTATACATAGCACCCCCCTAATAGTTTAATACACAGCACCCCCCTAATAGTTTAATACACAGCACCCCCCTAATAGTGTTATATACAGCACCACACTAATAGTGTTATACACAGCACCTCCCTAATAGTTTAATACACAGCACCCCCCTAATAGTGTTATACACAGCACCCCCCTATTAGTTTAATACACAGCACCCCCCTGATAGTGTTATAAACAGCACCCCCCTAATAGTGTTATACACAGCACCCCCCTAATAGTTTAATACACAGCACCCCCCTAATAGTGTTATACACAGCACCCCCCTAATAGGTTAATACACAGCACCCCCCTAATAGTGTTATACACAACACCCCCTTAATAGTGTTATACACAGCACCCCCCTAATAGTTTAATACACAGCACCCCCCTAATAGTGTTATACAGAGCACCCCCCTAATAGTTTAATACACAGCACCCCCCTAAAAGTTTAATACACAGCACCCCCCTAATAGTGTTATACACAGCACCCCCCTAATAGTTTAATACACAGCACCCCCCTAATAGTGTTATACACAGCACCCCCCTAATAGTTTAATACACAGCACCCCCTAATAGTGTTATACACAGCACCCCCCTAATAGTTTAATACACAGCACCCCCCTAATAGTGTTATACATAGCACCCCCCTAATAGTGTTATACACAGCACCCCCCTAATAGTGTTATAAAGCACCCCCCCTAATAGTGTTATACACAGCACCCCCCTAATAGTGTTATACACAGCACCCCCCTAATAGTTTAATACACAGCACCCCCTAATAGTGTTATACACAGCACCCCCCTAATAGTATAATACACAGCACCCCCCTAATAGTTTAATGCACAGCACCCCCCTAATAGTGTTATACACAGCACCCCCCTAATAGTGTTATACACAGCACCCCCCTAATAGTGTTATACACAGAACCCCCCTAATAGTTTAATACACAGCACCCACTAATAGTGTTATACACAGCACCCCCCTAATAGTTTAATACACAGCACCCCCCTAATAGTTTAATACACAGCACCCCCCTAATAGTGTTATACACAGCAACCCACTAATAGTTTGATACACAGCACCCCCATAATAGTGTTATACACAGCACCCCCCTAATAGTGTTATACACAGCACCCCCCTAATAGTGTTATACACAGCACCCCCCTAATATTGTTATACACAGCACCCCCCTAATAGTGTTATACACAGCACCCCCCTAATAGTTTAATACACAGCACCCCCTAATAGTGTTATACACAGCACCCCCCTAATAGTTTAATACACAGCACCCCCCTAATAGTTTAATACACAGCACCCCCCTAATAGTGTTATTTACAGCACCACACTAATAGTGTTATACACAGCACCTCCCTAATAGTTTAATATACAGCATCCCCCTAATAGTGTTATACACAGCACCCCCCTAATAGTGTTATACATAGCACCCCCCTAATAGTTTAATATACAGCACCCCCCTAATAGTGTTATACACAACACCCCCCTAATAGTGTTATACACAGCACCCCCCTAATAGTGTTATACACAGCACCCCCCTAACAGTTTAATATACAGCATCCCCCTAATAGTGTTATACACAGCACCCCCCTAATAGTTTAATACACAGCACCCACCTAATAGTGTTATACACAACACCCCCCTAATAGTTTAATACACAGCACCCCCCTAATAGTTTAATACACAGCACCCCAATAATAGTGTTATACACAGCAACCCACTAATAGTTTAATACACAGCACCCCCATAATAGTGTTATACACAGCACCCCCCTAATAGTGTTATACACAGCACCCCCCTAATAGTGTTATACACAGCACCCCCCTAATAGTGTTATACACAGCCCCCCTAATAGTTTAATACACAGCACCCCCTAATAGTGTTATACACAGCACCCCCCTAATAGTTTAATACACAGCACCCCCCTAATAGTTTAATACACAGCACCCCCCTAATAGTGTTATATACAGCACCACACTAATAGTGTTATACACAGCACCTCCCTAATAGTTTAATACACAGCACCCCCCTAATAGTGTTATACACAACACCCCCCTAATAGTTTAATACACAGAACCCCCCTAATAGTGTTATACACAGCACCCCCCCTAATAGTGTTATACACAGCACCCCCCTAATAGTGTTATACACAGCACCCCCCTAATAGTTTAATATACAGCACCCCCCTAAATAGTGTTATACACAGCACCCCCCTAATAGTTTAATACACAGCACCCACCTAATAGTGTTATACACAACACCCCCCTAATAGTTTAATACACAGCACCCCCATAATAGTTTAATACACAGCACCCCCCTAATAGTGTTATACACAGCAACACCCTAATAGTTTAATACACAGCACCACTCTAATAGTGTTATACACAACACTCCCTTAATAGTCTTCTACACAGCACCCCCCTATTAGTTTAATAAACAGCACCCCCCTGATAGTGTTATAAACAGCACCCCCCTAATAGTGTTATACACAGCACCCCCCTAATCGTTTAATACACAGCACCCCCCTAATAGTATTATAAACAGCAGCCCCCTAATAGTTTAATACACAGCACAACCCTAATAGTGTTATAAACAGCACCCCCCTAATAGTGTTATACACAGCACCCCCCTATTAGTTTAATACACAGCACCCCCTAATAGTGTTATACACAGCACCCCCCTAATAGTGTTATACACAGCACACCCCTAATAGTTTAATACACAGCACCCCCCTAATAGTATTATAAACAGCAGCCCCCTAATAGTTTAATACACAGCACCACCCTAATAGTGTTATACACAACACCCCCTTAATAGTGTTATACACAGCACCCCCCTAATAGTTTAATACACAGCACCCCCCTAATAGTGTTATAGAGAGCACCCCCCTAATAGTTTAATACACAGCACCCCCCTAATAGTTTAATACACAGCACCCCCCTAATAGTGTTATACACAGCACCCCCCTAATAGTGTTATACACAGCACCCCCCTAATAGTTTAATACACAGCACCCCCTAATAGTGTTATACACAGCACCCCCCTAATAGTGTTATAAACAGCACCCCCTTAATAGTGTTACACACAGCACCCCCAAATATTTTAATACACAGCACCCGCCTAATAGTTTAATACACAGCACCCCCCTAATAGTTTAATACACAGCACCCCCCTAATAGTGTTATACACAGCACCCCCCTAATAGTGTTATACACAGCACCCCCCTAATAGTGTTATACAAAGCACCCCCCTAATAGTGTTATACACAGCACCCCCCTAATAGTGTTATACACAGCACCCCCCTAATAGTGTTATACACAGCACCCCCCTAATAGTTTAATACACAGCACCCCCTAATAGTGTTATACACAACACCCCCCTAATAGTTTCATACACAGCACCCCCTAATAGTTTAATACACAGCACCCTCCTAATAGTGTTATACACAGCACCCCACTAATAGTGTTATACACAGCACCCCCCTAATAGTTTAATACACAGCACCCCCCTAATAGTGTTATACACAGCACCCCCCTAATAGTTTAATACAGAGCACCCCCATAATAGTGTTATACACAGAACCCCACTAATAGTGTTATACACAGCACCCCCCTAATAGTGTTATACACAGCACCCCCTAATAGTGTTATACACAGCACCCCCCTAATAGTTTAATACACAGCACCCCCTAATAGTGTTATACACAGCACCCCCCTAATAGTTTAATACACAGCACCCCCCTAATAGTGTTATACATAGCACCCCCCTAATAGTGTTATACACAGCACCCCCCTAATAGTGTTATACACAGCACCCCCCTAATAGTGTTATACACAGCACCCCCCTAATAGTGTTATACACAGCACCCCCCTAATAGTTTAAAACACAGCACCCCCTAATAGTGTTATACACAGCACCCCCCTAATAGTATAATACACAGCACCCCCCTAATAGTTTAATACACAGCACCCCCCTAATAGTGTTATACACAGCACCCCACTAATAGTGTTATACACAGCACCCCCCTAATAGTTTAATACACAGCACCCCCCTAATAGTGTTATACACAGCAACCCACTAATAGTTTAATACACAGCACCCCCATAATAGTGTTATACACAGCACCCCCCTAATAGTGTTATTTACAGCACCACACTAATAGTGTTATACACAGCACCTCCCTAATAGTTTAATATACAGCATCCCCCTAATAGTGTTATACACAGCACCCCCCTAATAGTGTTATACATAGCACCCCCCTAATAGTTTAATATACAGCACCCCCCTAATAGTGTTATACACAACACCCCCCTAATAGTGTTATACACAGCACCCCCCTAATAGTGTTATACACAGCACCCCCCTAATAGTTTAATATACAGCATCCCCCTAATAGTGTTATACACAGCAACCCCCTAATAGTTTAATACAAAGCACCCACCTAATAGTGTTATACACAACACCCCCCTAATAGTTTAATACACAGCACCCCCCTAATAGTTTAATACACAGCACCCCAATAATAGTGTTATACACAGCAACCCACTAATAGTTTAATACACAGCACCCCCATAATAGTGTTATACACAGCACCCCCCTAATAGTGTTATACACAGCTCCCCCCTAATAGTGTTATACACAGCACCCCCCTAATAGTGTTATACACAGCACCCCCTAATAGTTTAATACACAGCACCCCCTAATAGTGTTATACACAGCACCCCCCTAATAGTTTAATACACAGCACCCCCCTAATAGTTTAATACACAGCACCCCCCTAATAGTGTTATATACAGCACCACACTAATAGTGTTATACACAGCACCCCCCTAATAGTTTAATACACAGCACCCCCCTAATAGTGTTATACACAACACCCCCCTAATAGTTTAATACACAGCACCCCCCTAATAGTGTTATACACAGCACCCCCCTAATAGTGTTATACACAGCACCCCCCTAATAGTGTTATACACAGCGCCCCCCTAATAGTTTAATATACAGCACCCCCCTAAATAGTGTTATACACAGCACCCCCCTAATAGTTTAATACACAGCACCCACCTAATAGTGTTATACACAACACCCCCCTAATAGTTTAATACACAGCACCCCCATAATAGTTTAATACACAGCACCCCCCTAATAGTGTTATACACAGCAACCCCCTAATAGTTTAATACACAGCACCACCCTAATAGTGTTATACACAACACTCCCTTAATAGTCTTCTACACAGCACCCCCCTATTAGTTTAATAAACAGCACCCCCCTGATAGTGTTATAAACAGCACCCCCTTAATAGTGTTATACACAGCACCCCCCTATTAGTTTAATACACAGCACCCCCCTGATAGTGTTATAAACAGCACCCCCCTAATAGTGTTATACACAGTACCCCCCTAATAGTTTAATACACAGCACCCCCCTAATAGTATTATAAACAGCAGCCCCCTAATAGTTTAATACACAGCACCACCCTAATAGTGTTATACACAACACCCCCTTAATAGTGTTATACACAGCACCCCCCTAATAGTGTTATACAGAGCACCCCCCTAATAGTTTAATACACAGCACCCCCCTAATAGTTTAATACACAGCACCCCCCTAATAGTGTTATAAACAGCACCCCCCTAATAGTGTTATACACAGCACCCCCCTATTAGTTTAATACACAGCACCCCCTAATAGTGTTATACACAGCACCCCCCTAATAGTGTTATACACAGCACCCCCCTAATAGTTTAATACACAGCACCCCCCTAATAGTATTATAAACAGCAGCCCCCTAATAGTTTAATACACAGCACCACCCTAATAGTGTTATACACAACACCCCCTTAATAGTGTTATACACAGCACCCCCCTAATAGTTTAATACACAGCACCCCCCTAATAGTGTTATACAGAGCACCCCCCTAATAGTTTAATACACAGCACCCCCTAATAGTTTAATACACAGCACCCCCCTAATAGTGTTATACACAGCACCCCCCTAATAGTGTTATACACAGCACCCCCCTAATAGTTTAATACACAGCACCCCCTAATAGTGTTATACACAGCACCCCCCTAATAGTGTTATAAACAGCACCCCCTTAATAGTGTTACACACAGCACCCCCAAATATTTTAATACACAGCACCCCCCTAATAGTTTAATACACAGCACCCCCCTAATAGTTTAATACACAGCACCCCCCTAATAGTGTTATACACAGCACCCCCCCTAATAGTGTTATACACAGCACCCCCCTAATAGTGTTATACAAAGCACCCCCCTAATAGTGTTATACACAGCACCCCCTAATAGTGTTATACACAGCACCCCCCTAATAGTGTTATACACAGCACCCCCCTAATAGTTTAATACACAGCACCCCCTAATAGTGTTATACACAACACCCCCCTAATAGTTTCATACACAGCACCCCCTAATAGTTTAATACACAGCACCCCCCTAATAGTGTTATACACAGCACCCCACTAATAGTGTTATACACAGCACCCCCTAATAGTTTAATACACAGCACCCCACTAATAGTGTTATACACAGCACCCCCCTAATAGTTTAATACAGAGCACCCCCATAATAGTGTTATACACAGAACCCCACTAATAGTGTTATACACAGCACCCCCCTAATAGTGTTATACACAGCACCCCCCTAATAGTGTTATACACAGCACCCCCCTAATAGTTTAATACACAGCACCCCCTAATAGTGTTATACACAGCACCCCCCTAATAGTTTAATACACAGCACCCCCCTAATAGTGTTATACATAGCACCCCCCTAATAGTGTTATACACAGCACCCCCCTAATAGTGTTATACACAGCACCCCCCTAATAGTGTTATACACAGCACCCCCCTAATAGTGTTATACACAGCACCCCCCTAATAGTTTAATACACAGCACCCCCTAATAGTGTTATACACAGCACCCCCCTAATAGTATAATACACAGCACCCCCCCTAATAGTTTAATGCACAGCACCCCCCTAATAGTGTTATACACAGCACCCCACTAATAGTGTTATACACAGCACCCCCCTAATAGTTTAATACACAGCACCCCCCTAATAGTGTTATACACAGCAACCAACTAATAGTTTAATACACAGCACCCCCATAATAGTGTTATACACAGCACCCCCCTAATAGTGTTATACACAGCACCCCCCTAATAGTTTTATACACAGCACCCCCCTAATAGTGTTATACACAGCACCCCCCTAATAGTTTAATACACAGCACCCCCTAATAGTGTTATACACAGCACCCCCCTAATAGTTTAATACACAGCACCCCCCTAATAGTTTAATACACAGCACCCCCCTAATAGTGTTATATACAGCACCACACTAATAGTGTTATACACAGCACCTCCCTAATAGTTTAATACACAGCACCCCCCTAATAGTGTTATACACAGCACCCCCCTATTAGTTTAATACACAGCACCCCCCTGATAGTGTTATAAACAGCACCCCCCTAATAGTGTTATACACAGCACCCCCCTAATAGTTTAATACACAGCACCCCCCTAATAGTGTTATACACAGCACCCCCCTAATAGGTTAATACACAGCACCCCCCTAATAGTGTTATACACAACACCCTCTTAATAGTGTTATACACAGCACCCCCCTAATAGTTTAATACACAGCACCCCCCTAATAGTGTTATACAGAGCACCCCCCTAATAGTTTAATACACAGCACCCCTCTAAAAGTTTAATACACAGCACCCCCCTAATAGTGTTATACACAGCACCCCCCTAATAGTTTAATACACAGCACCCCCCTAATAGTGTTATACACAGCACCCCCCCTAATAGTTTAATACACAGCACCCCCTAATAGTGTTATACACAGCACCCCCCTAATAGTTTCATACACAGCACCCCCTAATAGTTTAATACACAGCACCCCCCTAATAGTGTTATACACAGCACCCCACTAATAGTGTTATACACAGCACCCCCTAATAGTTTAATACACAGCACCCCACTAATAGTGTTATACACAGCACCCCCCTAATAGTTTAATACAGAGCACCCCCATAATAGTGTTATACACAGAACCCCACTAATAGTGTTATACACCGCACCCCCCTAATAGTGTTATACACAGCACCCCCCTATTAGTGTTATACACAGCACCCCCCTAATAGTTTAATACACAGCACCCCCTAATAGTGTTATACACAGCACCCCCCTAATAGTTTAATACACAGCACCCCCCTAATAGTGTTATACATAGCACCCCCCTAATAGTGTTATACACAGCACCCCCCTAATAGTGTTATACACAGCACCCCCCTAATAGTGTTATACACAGCACCCCCCTAATAGTGTTATACACAGCACCCCCCTAATAGTTTAATACACAGCACCCCCTAATAGTGTTATACACAGCACCCCCGTAATAGTATAATACACAGCACCCCCCTAATAGTTTAATGCACAGCACCCCCCTAATAGTGTTATACACAGCACCCCACTAATAGTGTTATACACAGTACCCCCCCTAATAGTTTAATACACAGCACCCCCCTAATAGTGTTATACACAGCAACCAACTAATAGTTTAATACACAGCACCCCCATAATAGTGTTATACACAGCACCCCCCTAATAGTGTTATACACAGCACCCCCCTAATAGTTTTATACACAGCACCCCCCTAATAGTGTTATACACAGCACCCCCCTAATAGTTTAATACACAGCACCCCCTAATAGTGTTATACACAGCACCCCCCTAATAGTTTAATACACAGCACCCCCCTAATAGTTTAATACACAGCACCCCCCTAATAGTGTTATATACAGCACCACACTAATAGTGTTATACACAGCACCTCCCTAATAGTTTAATACACAGCACCCCCCTAATAGTGTTATACACAGCACCCCCCTATTAGTTTAATACACAGCACCCCCCTGATAGTGTTATAAACAGCACCCCCCTAATAGTGTTATACACAGCACCCCCCTAATAGTTTAATACACAGCACCCCCCTAATAGTGTTATACACAGCACCCCCCTAATAGGTTAATACACAGCACCCCCCTAATAGTGTTATACACAACACCCCCTTAATAGTGTTATACACAGCACCCCCCTAATAGTTTAATACACAGCACCCCCCTAATAGTGTTATACAGAGCACCCCCCTAATAGTTTAATACACAGCACCCCCCTAAAAGTTTAATACACAGCACCCCCCTAATAGTGTTATACACAGTACCCCCCTAATAGTTTAATACACAGCACCCCCCTAATAGTGTTATACACAGCACCCCCCTAATAGTTTAATACACAGCACCCCCTAATAGTGTTATACACAACACCCCCCTAATAGTTTCATACACAGCACCCCCTAATAGTTTAATACACAGCACCCCCCTAATAGTGTTATACACAGCACCCCACTAATAGTGTTATACACAGCACCCCCTAATAGTTTAATACACAGCACCCCCCTAATAGTGTTATACACAGCACCCCCCCTAATAGTTTAATACAGAGCACCCCCATAATAGTGTTATACACAGAACCCCACTAATAGTGTTATACACAGCACCCCCCTAATAGTGTTATACACAGCACCCCCCCTAATAGTGTTATACACAGCACCCCCCTAATAGTTTAATACACAGCACCCCCTAATAGTGTTATACACAGCACCCCCCTAATAGTTTAATACACAGCACCCCCCTAATAGTGTTATACATAGCACCCCCCTAATAGTGTTATACACAGCACCCCCCTAATAGTGTTATACACAGCACCCCCCTAATAGTGTTATACACAGCACCCCCCTAATAGTTTAATACACAGCACCCCCTAATAGTGTTATACACAGCACCCCCCTAATAGTATAATACACAGCACCCCCCTAATAGTTTAATGCACAGCACCCCCCTAATAGTGTTATACACAGCACCCCACTAATAGTGTTATACACAGCACCCCCCTAATAGTTTAATACACAGCACCCCCCTAATAGTGTTATACACAGCAACCAACTAATAGTTTAATACACAGCACCCCCATAATAGTGTTATACACAGCACCCCCCTAATAGTGTTATACACAGCACCCCCCTAATAGTGTTATACACAGCACCCCCCTAATAGTGTTATACACAGCACCCCCCTAATAGTGTTATACACAGCACCCCCCTAATAGTTTAATACACAGCACCCCCTAATAGTGTTATACACAGCACCCCCCCTAATAGTTTAATACACAGCACCCCCCTAATAGTTTAATACACAGCACCCCCCTAATAGTGTTATATACAGCACCACACTAATAGTGTTATACACAGCACCTCCCTAATAGTTTAATACACAGCACCCCCCTAATAGTGTTATACACAGCACCCCCTTAATAGTGTTATACACAGCACCCCCCTATTAGTTTAATACACAGCACCCCCCTGATAGTGTTATAAACAGCACCCCCCTAATAGTGTTATACACAGCACCCCCCCTAATAGTTTAATACACAGCACCCCCCCTAATAGTGTTATACACAGCACCCCCCTAATAGGTTAATACACAGCACCCCCCTAATAGTGTTATACACAACACCCCCTTAATAGTGTTATACACAGCACCCCCCTAATAGTTTAATACACAGCACCCCACCAATAGTGTTATACAGAGCACCCCCCTAATAGTTTAATACACAGCACCCCCCTAAAAGTTTAATACACAGCACCCCCCTAATAGTGTTATACACAGCACCCCCCTAAAAGTTTAATACACAGCACCCCCTAATAGTGTTATACACAGCACCCCCCTAATAGTGTTATAAACAGCACCCCCTTAATAGTGTTACACACAGCACCCCCAAATAGTTTAATACACAGCACCCCCCCTCATAGTTTAATACACAGCACCCCCCTAATAGTTTAATAAACAGCACCCCCCTAATAGTGTTATACACAGCACCCCCCTAATAGTTTAATACACAGCACCCCCCTAATAGTGTTATACAAAGCACCCCCCTAATAGTGTTATACACAGCACCCCCCTAATAGTGTTATACACAGCACCCCCCTAATAGTGTTATACACAGCACCCCCCTAATAGTGTTATACACAGAACCCCCCTAATAGTGTTATACACAGCACCCCCCTAATAGTTTAATACACAGCACCCCCTAATAGTGTTATACACAGCACCCCCCTAATAGTTTAATACACAACACCCCCTAATAGTTTAATACACAGCACCCCCCTAATAGTGTTATACACAGCACCCCACTAATAGTGTTATACACAGCACCCCCCTAATAGTTTAATACACAGCACCCCCCTAATAGTGTTATACACAGCAACCCACTAATAGTTTAATACACAGCACCCCCATAATAGTGTTATACACAGCACCCCCCTAATAGTGTTATTTACAGCACCACACTAATAGTGTTATACACAGCACCTCCCTAATAGTTTAATATACAGCATCCCCCTAATAGTGTTATACACAGCACCCCCCTAATAGTGTTATACATAGCACCCCCCTAATAGTTTAATATACAGCACCCCCCTAATAGTGTTATACACAGCACCCCCCTAATAGTGTTATACACAGCACCCCCCTAATAGTGTTATACACAGCACCCCCCCTAATAGTTTAATACACAGCACCCCTTAATAGTGTTATACACAGCAACCCCCTAATAGTTTAATACACAGCACCCCCCTAATAGTCTAATACACAGTACCCCCACTAATAGTGTTATGCACAGCACCTCCCTAATAGTTTAATACACAGCACCCCCCTAATAGTGTTATACACAGCACCCCCCTAATAGTTTAATACACAGCACCCCCCTAATAGTGTTATACACAGCACCCTCTAATAGTGTTATCTAATAGTGTTATACACAGAACCCCCTAATAGTGTTATACTCAGCACCCCCCTAATAGTTTAATACACAGCACCCCCTAATAGTGTTATACACAGCACCCCCCTAATAGTTTAATACACAGCACCCCCCCTAATAGTTCTAATACACAGCACCCCCCTAATAGTGTTATACACAGCACCCCCCTAATAGTGTTATACACAGCACCCCCCTAATAGTTTAATACACAGCACCCCCCTAATAGTGTTATACACAGCACCCCCCTAATAGTTTAATACACAGCACCCCCCATAATAGTGTTATACACAGCACCCCCCCTAATAGTGTTATACACAGCACCCCCCTAATAGTGTTATACACAGCACCCCCCTAATATTGTTATACACAGCACCCCCCTAATAGTGTTATACACAGCACCCCCCTAATAGTTTAATACACAGCACCCCCCTAATAGTGTTATACACAGCACCCCCCCCTAATAGTTTAATACACAGCACCCCCCTAATAGTTTAATACACAGCACCCCCCTAATAGTGTTATTTACAGCACCACACTAATAGTGTTATACACAGCACCTCCCTAATAGTTTAATATACAGCATCCCCCCTAATAGTGTTATACACAGCACCCCCCCTAATAGTGTTATACATAGCACCCCCCTAATAGTTTAATATACAGCACCCCCCTAATAGTGTTATACACAACACCCCCCTAATAGTGTTATACACAGCACCCCCCTAATAGTGTTATACACAGCACCCCCCTAACAGTTTAATATACAGCATCCCCCTAATAGTGTTATACACAGCACCCCCCTAATAGTTTAATACACAGCACCCACCTAATAGTGTTATACACAACACCCCCCTAATAGTTTAATACACAGCAACCCCCCTAATAGTTTAATACACAGCACCCAATAATAGTGTTATACACAGCAACCCACTAATAGTTTAATACACAGCACCCCCATAATAGTGTTATACACAGCACCCCCCTAATAGTGTTATACACAGCACCCCCCTAATAGTGTTATACACAGCACCCCCCTAATAGTGTTATACACAGCACCCCCTAATAGTTTAATACACAGCACCCCCTAATAGTGTTATACACAGCACCCCCCTAATAGTTTAATACACAGCACCCCCCTAATAGTTTAATACACAGCACCCCCCTAATAGTGTTATATACAGCACCACACTAATAGTGTTATACACAGCACCTCCCTAATAGTTTAATACACAGCACCCCCCTAATAGTGTTATACACAACACCCCCCTAATAGTTTAATACACAGCACCCCCCTAATAGTGTTATACACAGCACCCCCCTAATAGTGTTATACACAGCACCCCCCCTAATAGTGTTATACACAGCGCCCCCCTAATAGTTTAATATACAGCACCCCCCTAAATAGTGTTATACACAGCACCCCCCTAATAGTTTAATACACAGCACCCACCTAATAGTGTTATACACAACACCCCCCTAATAGTTTAATACACAGCACCCCCATAATAGTTTAATACACAGCACCCCCCTAATAGTGTTATACACAGCAACCCCCTAATAGTGTTATACACAACACCCCTTTAATAGTGTTATACACAGCACCCCCCCTAATAGTTTAATACACAGCACCCCCCTAATAGTGTTATAGAGAGCACCCCCCTAATAGTTTAATACACAGCACCCCCCTAATAGTTTAATACACAGCACCCCCCTAATAGTGTTATACACAGCACCCCCCTAATAGTGTTATACACAGCACCCCCCTAATAGTTTAATACACAGCACCCCCTAATAGTGTTATACACAGCACCCCCCTAATAGTTTAATACACAGCACCCCCTAATAGTGTTATACACAGCACCCCCCTAATAGTGTTATAAACAGCACCCCCCTTAATAGTGTTACACACAGCACCCCCAAATATTTTAATACACAGCACCCGCCTAATAGTTTAATACACAGCACCCCCCTAATAGTTTAATACACAGCACCCCCCTAATAGTGTTATACACAGCACCCCCCTAATAGTGTTATACACAGCACCCCCCTAATAGTGTTATACCAAGCACCCCCCTAATAGTGTTATACACAGCACCCCCCTAATAGTGTTATACACAGCACCCCCCCTAATAGTGTTATACACAGAACCCCCCCTAATAGTTTAATACACAGCACCCCCTAATAGTGTTATACACAACACCCCCCTAATAGTTTTCATACACAGCACCCCCTAATAGTTTAATACACAGCACCCCCCTAATAGTGTTATACACAGCACCCCACTAATAGTGTTATACACAGCACCCCCCTAATAGTTTAATACACAGCACCCCCCTAATAGTGTTATACACAGCACCCCCCTAATAGTTTAATACAGAGCACCCCCATAATAGTGTTATACACAGAACCCCACTAATAGTGTTATACACAGCACCCCCCTAATAGTGTTATACACAGCACCCCCCTAATAGTGTTATACACAGCACCCCCCTAATAGTTTAATACACAGCACCCCCTAATAGTGTTATACACAGCACCCCCCTAATAGTTTAATACACAGCACCCCCCTAATAGTGTTATACATAGCACCCCCCTAATAGTGTTATACACAGCACCCCCCTAATAGTGTTATACACAGCACCCCCCTAAAAGTGTTATACACAGCACCCCCCTAATAGTGTTATACACAGCACCCCCCTAATAGTTTAAAACACAGCACCCCCCTAATAGTGTTATACACAGCACCCCCCTAATAGTATAATACACAGCACCCCCCTAATAGTTTAATACACAGCACCCCCCTAATAGTGTTATACACAGCACCCCACTAATAGTGTTATACACAGCACCCCCCTAATAGTTTAATACACAGCACCCCCCTAATAGTGTTATACACAGCAACCCACTAATAGTTTAATACACAGCACCCCCATAATAGTGTTATACACAGCACCCCCCTAATAGTGTTATTTACAGCACCACACTAATAGTGTAATACACAGCACCTCCCTAATAGTTTAATATACAGCATCCCCCTAATAGTGTTATACACAGCACCCCCCTAATAGTGTTATACATAGCACCCCCCTAATAGTTTAATATACAGCACCCCCCTAATAGTGTTATACACAACACCCCCCTAATAGTGTTATACACAGCACCCCCCTAATAGTGTTATACACAGCACCCCCCTAATAGTTTAATATACAGCATCCCCCTAATAGTGTTATACACAGCACCCCCCTAATAGTTTAATACAAAGCACCCACCTAATAGTGTTATACACAACACCCCCCTAATAGTTTAATACACAGCACCCCCCTAATAGTTTAATACACAGCACCCCAATAATAGTGTTATACACAGCAACCCACTAATAGTTTAATACACAGCACCCCCATAATAGTGTTATACACAGCACCCCCCTAATAGTGTTATACACAGCTCCCCCCTAATAGTGTTATACACAGCACCCCCCTAATAGTGTTATACACAGCACCCCCTAATAGTTTAATACACAGCACCCCCTAATAGTGTTATACACAGCACCCCCCTAATAGTTTAATACACAGCACCCCCCTAATAGTTTAATACACAGCACACCCCCCTAATAGTGTTATATACAGCACCACACTAATAGTGTTATACACAGCACCCCCCTAATAGTTTAATACACAGCACCCCCCTAATAGTGTTATACACAGCACCCCCCTAATAGTGTTATACACAGCACCCCCCTAATAGTGTTATACACAGCGCCCCCCTAATAGTTTAATATACAGCACCCCCCTAAATAGTGTTATACACAGCACCCCCCTAATAGTTTAATACACAGCACCCACCTAATAGTGTTATACACAACACCCCCCTAATAGTTTAATACACAGCACCCCCATAATAGTTTAATACACAGCACCCCCCTAATAGTGTTATACACAGCAACCCCCTAATAGTTTAATACACAGCACCACCCTAATAGTGTTATACACAACACTCCCTTAATAGTCTTCTACACAGCACCCCCCTATTAGTTTAATAAACAGCACCCCCCTGATAGTGTTATAAACAGCACCCCCTTAATAGTGTTATACACAGCACCCCCCCTATTAGTTTAATACACAGCACCCCCCTGATAGTGTTATAAACAGCACCCCCCTAATAGTGTTATACACAGTACCCCCCTAATAGTTTAATACACAGCACCCCCCTAATAGTATTATAAACAGCAGCCCCCTAATAGTTTAATACACAGCACCACCCTAATAGTGTTATACACAACACCCCCTTAATAGTGTTATACACAGCACCCCCCTAATAGTGTTATACAGAGCACCCCCCTAATAGTTTAATACACAGCACCCCCCTAATAGTTTAATACACAGCACCCCCTAATAGTGTTATAAACAGCACCCCCCTAATAGTGTTATACACAGCACCCCCCTATTAGTTTAATACACAGCACCCCCTAATAGTGTTATACACAGCACCCCCCTAATAGTGTTATACACAGCACCCCCCTAATAGTTTAATACACAGCACCCCCCTAATAGTATTATAAACAGCAGCCCCCTAATAGTTTAATACACAGCACCACCCTAATAGTGTTATACACAACACCCCCTTAATAGTGTTATACACAGCACCCCCCTAATAGTGTTATAAACAGCACCCCCTTAATAGTGTTACACACAGCACCCCCAAATAGTTTAATACACAGCACCCCCCTCATAGTTTAATACACAGCACCCCCCTAATAGTGTTATAAACAGCACCCCCCCTAATAGTGTTATACACAGCACCCCCCTATTAGTTTAATACACAGCACCCCCTAATAGTGTTATACACAGCACCCCCCTAATAGTGTTATACACAGCACCCCCCTAATAGTTTAATACACAGCACCCCCCTAATAGTATTATAAACAGCAGCCCCCTAATAGTTTAATACACAGCACCAGATACACAGAACACAACATTACACCAGAGTCTCATACACACCCCCTAATAGTGTTATACACAACACCCCCTTAATAGTGTTATACACAGCACCCCCCTAATAGTGTTATAAACAGCACCCCCTTAATAGTGTTACACACAGCACCCCCAAATAGTTTAATACACAGCACCCCCCTCATAGTTTAATACACAGCACCCCCCTAATAGTTTAATAAACAGCACCCCCCTAATAGTGTTATACACAGCACCCCCCTAATAGTTTAATACACAGCACCCCCCTAATAGTGTTATACAAAGCACCCCCCTAATAGTGTTATACACAGCACCCCCCCTAATAGTGTTATACACAGCACCCCCCTAATAGTGTTATACACAGCACCCCCCTAATAGTGTTATACACAGAACCCCCCTAATAGTGTTATACACAGCACCCCCCTAATAGTTTAATACACAGCACCCCCTAATAGTGTTATACACAGCACCCCCCTAATAGTTTAATACACAACACCCCCTAATAGTTTAATACACAGCACCCCCCTAATAGTGTTATACACAGCACCCCACTAATAGTGTTATACACAGCACCCCCCTAATAGTTTAATACACAGCACCCCCCTAATAGTGTTATACACAGCAACCCACTAATAGTTTAATACACAGCACCCCCATAATAGTGTTATACACAGCACCCCCCCTAATAGTGTTATTTACAGCACCACACTAATAGTGTTATACACAGCACCTCCCTAATAGTTTAATATACAGCATCCCCCTAATAGTGTTATACACAGCACCCCCCCTAATAGTGTTATACATAGCACCCCCCTAATAGTTTAATATACAGCACCCCCCTAATAGTGTTATACACAGCACCCCCCCTAATAGTGTTATACACAGCACCCCCCTAATAGTGTTATACACAGCACCCCCCTAATAGTTTAATACACAGCACCCCTTAATAGTGTTATACACAGCAACCCCCTAATAGTTTAATACACAGCACCCCCCTAATAGTCTAATACACAGTACCCCACTAATAGTGTTATGCACAGCACCTCCCTAATAGTTTAATACACAGCACCCCCCTAATAGTGTTATACACAGCACCCCCCTAATAGTTTAATACACAGCACCCCCCTAATAGTGTTATACACAGCACCCTCTAATAGTGTTATACACAGCACCCCCCTAATAGTGTTATACACAGAACCCCCCTAATAGTGTTATACTCAGCACCCCCCTAATAGTTTAATACACAGCACCCCCTAAATAGTGTTATACACAGCACCCCCCTAATAGTTTAATACACAGCACCCCCCCTAATAGTTTAATACACAGCACCCCCCTAATAGTGTTATACACAGCACCCCACTAATAGTGTTATACACAGCACCCCCCTAATAGTTTAATACACAGCACCCCCCTAATAGTGTTATACACAGCAACCCACTAATAGTTTAATACACAGCACCCCCATAATAGTGTTATACACAGCACCCCCCTAATAGTGTTATACACAGCACCCCCCTAATAGTGTTATACACAGCACCCCCCCTAATATTGTTATACACAGCACCCCCCTAATAGTGTTATACACAGCACCCCCCTAATAGTTTAATACACAGCACCCCCTAATAGTGTTATACACAGCACCCCCCTAATAGTTTAATACACAGCACCCCCCTAATAGTTTAATACACAGCACCCCCCCTAATAGTGTTATTTACAGCACCACACTAATAGTGTTATACACAGCACCTCCCTAATAGTTTAATATACAGCATCCCCCCTAATAGTGTTATACACAGCACCCCCCTAATAGTGTTATACATAGCACCCCCCTAATAGTTTAATATACAGCACCCCCCTAATAGTGTTATACACAACACCCCCCTAATAGTGTTATACACAGCACCCCCCTAATAGTGTTATACACAGCACCCCCCCTAACAGTTTAATATACAGCATCCCCCTAATAGTGTTATACACAGCACCCCCCTAATAGTTTAATACACAGCACCCACCTAATAGTGTTATACACAACACCCCCCTAATAGTTTAATACACAGCACCCCCCTAATAGTTTAATACACAGCACCCCATAATAGTGTTATACACAGCAACCCACTAATAGTTTAATACACAGCACCCCCATAATAGTGTTATACACAGCACCCCCCCTAATAGTGTTATACACAGCACCCCCCTAATAGTGTTATACACAGCACCCCCCTAATAGTGTTATACACAGCACCCCCTAATAGTTTAATACACAGCACCCCCTAATAGTGTTATACACAGCACCCCCCCTAATAGTTTAATACACAGCACCCCCCTAATAGTTTAATACACAGCACCCCCCTAATAGTGTTATATACAGCACCACACTAATAGTGTTATACACAGCACCTCCCTAATAGTTTAATACACAGCACCCCCCTAATAGTGTTATACACAACACCCCCCTAATAGTTTAATACACAGCACCCCCCCTAATAGTGTTATACACAGCACCCCCCTAATAGTGTTATACACAGCACCCCCCCCTAATAGTGTTATACACAGCGCCCCCCTAATAGTTTAATATACAGCACCCCCCTAAATAGTGTTATACACAGCACCCCCCTAATAGTTTAATACACAGCACCCACCTAATAGTGTTATACACAACACCCCCCTAATAGTTTAATACACAGCACCCCCATAATAGTTTAATACACAGCACCCCCCTAATAGTGTTATACACAGCACCCCCCCTAATAGTGTTATACACAACACCCCTTTAATAGTGTTATACACAGCACCCCCCCTAATAGTTTAATACACAGCACCCCCCTAATAGTGTTATAGAGAGCACCCCCCTAATAGTTTAATACACAGCACCCCCCTAATAGTTTAATACACAGCACCCCCTAATAGTGTTATACACAGCACCCCCCTAATAGTGTTATACACAGCACCCCCCTAATAGTTTAATACACAGCACCCCCTAATAGTGTTATACACAGCACCCCCCTAATAGTTTAATACACAGCACCCCCTAATAGTGTTATACACAGCACCCCCCTAATAGTGTTATAAACAGCACCCCCTTAATAGTGTTACACACAGCACCCCCAAATATTTTAATACACAGCACCCGCCTAATAGTTTAATACACAGCACCCCCCTAATAGTTTAATACACAGCACCCCCCTAATAGTGTTATACACAGCACCCCCCTAATAGTGTTATACACAGCACCCCCCTAATAGTGTTATACCAAGCACCCCCCTAATAGTGTTATACACAGCACCCCCCTAATAGTGTTATACACAGCACCCCCCTAATAGTGTTATACACAGAACCCCCCTAATAGTTTAATACACAGCACCCCCTAATAGTGTTATACACAACACCCCCCTAATAGTTTCATACACAGCACCCCCTAATAGTTTAATACACAGCACCCCCCTAATAGTGTTATACACAGCACCCCACTAATAGTGTTATACACAGCACCCCCCCCCTAATAGTTTAATACACAGCACCCCCCTAATAGTGTTATACACAGCACCCCCCTAATAGTTTAATACAGAGCACCCCCATAATAGTGTTATACACAGAACCCCACTAATAGTGTTATACACAGCACCCCCCTAATAGTGTTATACACAGCACCCCCCTAATAGTGTTATACACAGCACCCCCCTAATAGTTTAATACACAGCACCCCCTAATAGTGTTATACACAGCACCCCCCCTAATAGTTTAATACACAGCACCCCCCTAATAGTGTTATACATAGCACCCCCCTAATAGTGTTATACACAGCACCCCCCTAATAGTGTTATACACAGCACCCCCCTAAAAGTGTTATACACAGCACCCCCCTAATAGTGTTATACACAGCACCCCCCTAATAGTTTAAAACACAGCACCCCCTAATAGTGTTATACACAGCACCCCCCTAATAGTATAATACACAGCACCCCCCTAATAGTTTAATACACAGCACCCCCCTAATAGTGTTATACACAGCACCCCACTAATAGTGTTATACACAGCACCCCCCTAATAGTTTAATACACAGCACCCCCCTAATAGTGTTATACACAGCAACCCACTAATAGTTTAATACACAGCACCCCCATAATAGTGTTATACACAGCACCCCCCTAATAGTGTTATTTACAGCACCCACTAATAGTGTAATACACAGCACCTCCCCTAATAGTTTAATATACAGCATCCCCCTAATAGTGTTTATACACAGCACCCCCCTAATAGTGTTATACATAGCACCCCCCTAATAGTTTAATATACAGCACCCCCCTAATAGTGTTATACACAACACCCCCCTAATAGTGTTATACACAGCACCCCCCTAATAGTGTTATACACAGCACCCCCCTAATAGTTTAATATACAGCATCCCCCTAATAGTGTTATACACAGCACCCCCCTAATAGTTTAATACAAAGCACCCACCTAATAGTGTTATACACAACACCCCCCTAATAGTTTAATACACAGCACCCCCCTAATAGTTTTAATACACAGCACCCCAATAATAGTGTTATACACAGCAACCCACTAATAGTTTAATACACAGCACCCCCATAATAGTGTTATACACAGCACCCCCCCCTAATAGTGTTATACACAGCTCCCCCCTAATAGTGTTATACACAGCACCCCCCTAATAGTGTTATACACAGCACCCCCTAATAGTTTAATACACAGCACCCCCTAATAGTGTTATACACAGCACCCCCCTAATAGTTTAATACACAGCACCCCCCTAATAGTTTAATACACAGCACCCCCCCTAATAGTGTTATATACAGCACCACACTAATAGTGTTATACACAGCACCCCCCTAATAGTTTAATACACAGCACCCCCCTAATAGTGTTATACACAGCACACCCCCTAATAGTGTTATACACAGCACCCCCCTAATAGTGTTATACACAGCGCCCCCCTAATAGTTTAATATACAGCACCCCCCCTAAATAGTGTTATACACAGCACCCCCCCTAATAGTTTAATACACAGCACCCACCTAATAGTGTTATACACAACACCCCCCTAATAGTTTAATACACAGCACCCCCATAATAGTTTAATACACAGCACCCCCCCTAATAGTGTTATACACAGCAAACCCCCTAATAGTTTAATACACAGCACCACCCTAATAGTGTTATACACAACACTCCCTTAATAGTCTTCTACACAGCACCCCCCTATTAGTTTAATAAACAGCACCCCCCTGATAGTGTTATAAACAGCACCCCCTTAATAGTGTTATACACAGCACCCCCCTATTAGTTTAATACACAGCACCCCCCTGATAGTGTTATAAACAGCACCCCCCCTAATAGTGTTATACACAGTACCCCCCTAATAGTTTAATACACAGCACCCCCCTAATAGTATTATAAACAGCAGCCCCCTAATAGTTTAATACACAGCACCACCCTAATAGTGTTATACACAACACCCCCTTAATAGTGTTATACACAGCACCCCCCTAATAGTGTTATACAGAGCACCCCCCTAATAGTTTAATACACAGCACCCCCCTAATAGTTTAATACACAGCACCCCCCTAATAGTGTTATAAACAGCACCCCCCTAATAGTGTTATACACAGCACCCCCCTATTAGTTTAATACACAGCACCCCCTAATAGTGTTATACACAGCACCCCCCTAATAGTGTTATACACAGCACCCCCCTAATAGTTTAATACACAGCACCCCCCTAATAGTATTATAAACAGCAGCCCCCTAATAGTTTAATACACAGCACCACCCTAATAGTGTTATACACAACACCCCCTTAATAGTGTTATACACAGCACCCCCCTAATAGTTTAATACACAGCACCCCCCTAATAGTGTTATACAGAGCACCCCCCTAATAGTTTAATACACAGCACCCCCCTAATAGTTTAATACACAGCACCCCCCTAATAGTGTTATACACAGCACCCCCCTAATAGTGTTATACACAGCACCCCCCTAATAGTTTTAATACACAGCACCCCCTAATAGTGTTATACACAGCACCCCCCCTAATAGTGTTATAAACAGCACCCCCTTAATAGTGTTACACACAGCACCCCCAAATATTTTAATACACAGCACCCCCCCTAATAGTTTAATACACAGCACCCCCCTAATAGTTTAATACACAGCACCCCCCTAATAGTGTTATACACAGCACCCCCCTAATAGTGTTATACACAGCACCCCCTAATAGTGTTATACAAAGCACCCCCCTAATAGTGTTATACACAGCACCCCCTAATAGTGTTATACACAGCACCCCCCTAATAGTGTTATACACAGCACCCCCCTAATAGTTTAATACACAGCACCCCCTAATAGTGTTATACACAACACCCCCCTAATAGTTTCATACACAGCACCCCCTAATAGTTTAATACACAGCACCCCCCTAATAGTGTTATACACAGCACCCCACTAATAGTGTTATACACAGCACCCCCCTAATAGTTTAATACACAGCAACCCCACTAATAGTGTTATACACAGCACCCCCCTAATAGTTTAATACAGAGCACCCCCATAATAGTGTTATACACAGAACCCCACTAATAGTGTTATACACAGCACCCCCCTAATAGTGTTATACACAGCACCCCCCCTAATAGTGTTATACACAGCACCCCCCTAATAGTTTAATACACAGCACCCCCTAATAGTGTTATACACAGCACCCCCCTAATAGTTTAATACACAGCACCCCCCTAATAGTGTTATACATAGCACCCCCCTAATAGTGTTATACACAGCACCCCCCCTAATAGTGTTATACACAGCACCCCCCTAATAGTGTTATACACAGCACCCCCCTAATAGTGTTATACACAGCACCCCCCTAATAGTTTAATACACAGCACCCCCTAATAGTGTTATACACAGCACCCCCCTAATAGTATAATACACAGCACCCCCCTAATAGTTTAATGCACAGCACCCCCCCTAATAGTGTTATACACAGCACCCCACTAATAGTGTTATACACAGCACCCCCCTAATAGTTTAATACACAGCACCCCCCCTAATAGTGTTATACACAGCAACCAACTAATAGTTTAATACACAGCACCCCCATAATAGTGTTATACACAGCACCCCCCTAATAGTGTTATACACAGCACCCCCCTAATAGTTTTATACACAGCACCCCCCTAATAGTGTTATACACAGCACCCCCCTAATAGTTTAGTACACAGCACCCCCTAATAGTGTTATACACAGCACCCCCCTAATAGTTTAATACACAGCACCCCCCTAATAGTTTAATACACAGCACCCCCCTAATAGTGTTATATACAGCACCACACTAATAGTGTTATACACAGCACCTCCCTAATAGTTTAATACACAGCACCCCCCTAATAGTGTTATACACAGCACCCCCCTATTAGTTTAATACACAGCACCCCCCTGATAGTGTTATAAACAGCACCCCCCTAATTGTGTTATACACAGCACCCCCCTAATAGTTTAATACACAGCACCCCCCTAATAGTGTTATACACAGCACCCCCCTAATAGGTTAATACACAGCACC
Source organism: Leptodactylus fuscus (assembly GCF_031893055.1). Taxonomy (NCBI): domain Eukaryota; kingdom Metazoa; phylum Chordata; class Amphibia; order Anura; family Leptodactylidae; genus Leptodactylus; species Leptodactylus fuscus. The sequence goes on along the minus strand of NW_027440650.1, from coordinate 26,691 downwards.
CCCCTAATAGTGTTATACACAACACCCCCTTAATAGTGTTATACACAGCACCCCCCTAATAGTTTAATACACAGCACCCCCCTAATAGTGTTATACAGAGCACCCCCCTAATAGTTTAATACACAGCACCCCTCTAAAAGTTTAATACACAGCACCCCCCTAATAGTGTTATACACAGCACCCCCCCTAATAGTTTAATACACAGCACCCCCCTAATAGTGTTATACACAGCACCCCCCTAATAGTTTAATACACAGCACCCCCTAATAGTGTTATACACAACACCCCCCCTAATAGTTTCATACACAGCACCCCCTAATAGTTTAATACACAGCACCCCCCCTAATAGTGTTATACACAGCACCCCACTAATAGTGTTATACACAGCACCCCCTAATAGTTTAATACACAGCACCCCACTAATAGTGTTATACACAGCACCCCCCCTAATAGTTTAATACAGAGCACCCCCATAATAGTGTTATACACAGAACCCCCACTAATAGTGTTATACACAGCACCCCCCTAATAGTGTTATACACAGCACCCCCCTATTAGTGTTATACACAGCACCCCCCTAATAGTTTAATACACAGCACCCCCTAATAGTGTTATACACAGCACCCCCCTAATAGTTTAATACACAGCACCCCCCTAATAGTGTTATACATAGCACCCCCCTAATAGTGTTATACACAGCACCCCCCTAATAGTGTTATACACAGCACCCCCCTAATAGTGTTATACACAGCACCCCCCTAATAGTGTTATACACAGCACCCCCCTAATAGTTTAATACACAGCACCCCCTAATAGTGTTATACACAGCACCCCCCTAATAGTATAATACACAGCACCCCCCTAATAGTTTAATGCACAGCACCCCCCCTAATAGTGTTATACACAGCATGTGTTATACACAGCACCCCACTAATAGTGTTATACACAGCACCCCCCTAATAGTTTAATACACAGCACCCCCCTAATAGTGTTATACACAGCAACCAACTAATAGTTTAATACACAGCACCCCCATAATAGTGTTATACACAGCACCCCCCTAATAGTGTTATACACAGCACCCCCCTAATAGTTTTATACACAGCACCCCCCTAATAGTGTTATACACAGCACCCCCCTAATAGTGTTATACACAGCACCCCCCTAAAAGTGTTATACACAGCACCCCCCTAATAGTGTTATACACAGCACCCCCCTAATAGTTTAAAACACAGCACCCCCTAATAGTGTTATACACAGCACCCCCCTAATAGTATAATACACAGCACCCCCCTAATAGTTTAATACACAGCACCCCCCTAATAGTGTTATACACAGCACCCCACTAATAGTGTTATACACAGCACCCCCCTAATAGTTTAATACACAGCACCCCCCTAATAGTGTTATACACAGCACCCCCCTAATAGTGTTATACACAGCACCCCCCTAATAGTTTAATACACAGCACCCCCTAATAGTGTTATACACAGCACCCCCCTAATAGTGTTATAAACAGCACCCCCTTAATAGTGTTACACACAGCACCCCCAAATATTTTAATACACAGCACCCCCCTAATAGTTTAATACACAGCACCCCCCTAATAGTTTAATACACAGCACCCCCCTAATAGTGTTATACACAGCACCCTTTATACACAGCACCCCCTAATAGTGTTATACAAAGCACCCCCCTAATAGTGTTATACACAGCACCCCCTAATAGTGTTATACACAGCACCCCCCTAATAGTGTTATACACAGCACCCCCCTAATAGTTTAATACACAGCACCCCTAATAGTGTTATACACAACACCCCCCTAATAGTTTCATACACAGCACCCCCTAATAGTTTAATACACAGCACCCCCCTAATAGTGTTATAACACAGCACCCCACTAATAGTGTTATACACAGCACCCCCTAATAGTTTAATACACAGCACCCCACTAATAGTGTTATACACAGCACCCCCCTAATAGTTTAATACAGAGCACCCCCATAATAGTGTTATACACAGACCCCACTAATAGTGTTATACACAGCACCCCCCTAATAGTGTTATATCACAGCACCCCCCTAATAGTGTTATACACAGCACCCCCCTAATAGTTTAATACACAGCACCCCCCTAATAGTGTTATACACAGCACCCCCCTAATAGTTTAATACACAGCACCCCCCTAATAGTGTCTATTACATAGCACCCCCCTAATAGTGTTATACACAGCACCCCCCTAATAGTGTTATACACAGCACCCCCCTAATAGTGTTATACACAGCACCCCCCTAATAGTGTTATACACAGCACCCCCCTAATAGTTTAATACACAGCACCCCCTAATAGTGTTATACACAGCACCCCCCTAATAGTATAATACACAGCACCCCCCTAATAGTTTAATGCACAGCACCCCCCTAATAGTGTTATACACAGCACCCCACTAATAGTGTTATACACAGCACCCCCCTAATAGTTTAATACACAGCACCCCCCTAATAGTGTTATACACAGCAACCAACTAATAGTTTAATACACAGCACCCCCATAATAGTGTTATACACAGCACCCCCCTAATAGTGTTATACACAGCACCCCCCTAATAGTTTTATACACACAGCACCCCCCTAATAGTGTTATACACAGCACCCCCCTAATAGTTTAGTACACAGCACCCCCTAATAGTGTTATACACAGCACCCCCCTAATAGTTTAATACACAGCACCCCCCTAATAGTTTAATACACAGCACCCCCCTAATAGTGTTATATACAGCACCACACTAATAGTGTTATACACAGCACCTCCCTAATAGTTTAATACACAGCACCCCCCTAATAGTGTTATACACAGCACCCCCTATTAGTTTAATACACAGCACCCCCTGATAGTGTTATAAACAGCACCCCCCTAATTGTGTTATACACAGCACCCCCCTAATAGTTTTAATACACAGCACCCCCCTAATAGTGTTATACACAGCACCCCCCTAATAGGTTAATACACAGCACCCCCCTAATAGTGTTATACACAACACCCCCTTAATAGTGTTATACACAGCACCCCCCTAATAGTTTAATACACAGCACCCCCCTAATAGTGTTATACAGAGCACCCCCCTAATAGTTTAATACACAGCACCCCTCTAAAAGTTTAATACACAGCACCCCCCTAATAGTGTTATACACAGCACCCCCCCTAATAGTTTAATACACAGCACCCCCCTAATAGTGTTATACACAGCACCCCCCTAATAGTTTAATACACAGCACCCCCTAATAGTGTTATACACAACACCCCCCTAATAGTTTCATACACAGCACCCCCTAATAGTTTAATACACAGCACCCCCCTAATAGTGTTATACACAGCACCCCACTAATAGTGTTATACACAGCACCCCCCTAATAGTTTAATACACAGCACCCCACTAATAGTGTTATACACAGCACCCCCCTAATAGTTTAATACAGAGCACCCCCATAATAGTGTTATACACAGAACCCCACTAATAGTGTTATACACAGCACCCCCCTAATAGTGTTATACACAGCACCCCCCTATTAGTGTTATACACAGCACCCCCCTAATAGTTTAATACACAGCACCCCCTAATAGTGTTATACACAGCACCCCCCTAATAGTTTAATACACAGCACCCCCCTAATAGTGTTATACATAGCACCCCCCTAATAGTGTTATACACAGCACCCCCCCTAATAGTGTTATACACAGCACCCCCCTAATAGTGTTATACACAGCACCCCCCTAATAGTGTTATACACAGCACCCCCCTAATAGTTTAATACACAGCACCCCCTAATAGTGTTATACACAGCACCCCCTAATAGTATAATACACACAGCACCCCCCTAATAGTTTAATGCACAGCACCCCCCTAATAGTGTTATACACAGCACCCCACTAATAGTGTTATACACAGCACCCCCCTAATAGTTTAATACACAGCACCCCCCTAATAGTGTTATACACAGCAACCAACTAATAGTTTAATACACAGCACCCCCATAATAGTGTTATACACAGCACCCCCCTAATAGTGTTATACACAGCACCCCCCTAATAGTTTTATACACAGCACCCCCCTAATAGTGTTATACACAGCACCCCCCTAATAGTGTTATACACAGCACCCCCCTAAAAGTGTTATACACAGCACCCCCCTAATAGTGTTATACACAGCACCCCCCTAATAGTTTAAAACACAGCACCCCCCTAATAGTGTTATACACAGCACCCCCCTAATAGTATAATACACAGCACCCCCCTAATAGTTTAATACACAGCACCCCCCTAATAGTGTTATACACAGCACCCCACTAATAGTGTTATACACAGCACCCCCCCTAATAGTTTAATACACAGCACCCCCCTAATAGTGTTATACACAGCAACCCACTAATAGTTTAATACACAGCACCCCCATAATAGTGTTATACACAGCACCCCCCTAATAGTGTTATTTACAGCACCACACTAATAGTGTAATACACAGCACCTCCCTAATAGTTTAATATACAGCATCCCCCTAATAGTGTTATACACAGCACCCCCCTAATAGTGTTATACATAGCACCCCCCTAATAGTTTAATATACAGCACCCCCCTAATAGTGTTATACACAACACCCCCCTAATAGTGTTATACACAGCACCCCCCTAATAGTGTTATACACAGCACCCCCCTAATAGTTTAATATACAGCATCCCCCTAATAGTGTTATACACAGCACCCCCCTAATAGTTTAATACAAAGCACCCACCTAATAGTGTTATACACAACACCCCCCTAATAGTTTAATACACAGCACCCCCCTAATAGTTTAATACACAGCACCCCAATAATAGTGTTATACACAGCAACCCACTAATAGTTTAATACACAGCACCCCCATAATAGTGTTATACACAGCACCCCCCTAATAGTGTTATACACAGCTCCCCCCTAATAGTGTTATACACAGCACCCCCCTAATAGTGTTATACACAGCACCCCCTAATAGTTTAATACACAGCACCCCCTAATAGTGTTATACACAGCACCCCCCTAATAGTTTAATACACAGCACCCCCCTAATAGTTTAATACACAGCACCCCCCTAATAGTGTTATATACAGCACCACACTAATAGTGTTATACACAGCACCCCCCTAATAGTTTAATACACAGCACCCCCCTAATAGTGTTATACACAGCACCCCCCTAATAGTGTTATACACAGCACCCCCCTAATAGTGTTATACACAGCGCCCCCCTAATAGTTTAATATACAGCACCCCCCTAAATAGTGTTATACACAGCACCCCCCTAATAGTTTAATACACAGCACCCACCTAATAGTGTTATACACAACACCCCCCTAATAGTTTAATACACAGCACCCCCATAATAGTTTAATACACAGCACCCCCCTAATAGTGTTATACACAGCAACCCCCTAATAGTTTAATACACAGCACCACCCTAATAGTGTTATACACAACACTCCCTTAATAGTCTTCTACACAGCACCCCCCTATTAGTTTAATAAACAGCACCCCCCTGATAGTGTTATAAACAGCACCCCCTTAATAGTGTTATACACAGCACCCCCCTATTAGTTTAATACACAGCACCCCCCTGATAGTGTTATAAACAGCACCCCCCTAATAGTGTTATACACAGTACCCCCCTAATAGTTTAATACACAGCACCCCCCTAATAGTATTATAAACAGCAGCCCCCTAATAGTTTAATACACAGCACCACCCTAATAGTGTTATACACAACACCCCCTTAATAGTGTTATACACAGCACCCCCCTAATAGTGTTATACAGAGCACCCCCCTAATAGTTTAATACACAGCACCCCCCTAATAGTTTAATACACAGCACCCCCCTAATAGTGTTATAAACAGCACCCCCCTAATAGTGTTATACACAGCACCCCCCTATTAGTTTAATACACAGCACCCCCTAATAGTGTTATACACAGCACCCCCCTAATAGTGTTATACACAGCACCCCCCTAATAGTTTAATACACAGCACCCCCCTAATAGTATTATAAACAGCAGCCCCCTAATAGTTTAATACACAGCACCACCCTAATAGTGTTATACACAACACCCCCTTAATAGTGTTATACACAGCACCCCCCTAATAGTTTAATACACAGCACCCCCCTAATAGTGTTATACAGAGCACCCCCCTAATAGTTTAATACACAGCACCCCCCTAATAGTTTAATACACAGCACCCCCCTAATAGTGTTATACACAGCAGCCCCCTAATAGTGTTATACACAGCACCCCCCTAATAGTTTAATACACAGCACCCCCTAATAGTGTTATACACAGCACCCCCCTAATAGTGTTATAAACAGCACCCCCTTAATAGTGTTACACACAGCACCCCCAAATATTTTAATACACAGCACCCCCCTAATAGTTTAATACACAGCACCCCCCTAATAGTTTAATACACAGCACCCCCCTAATAGTGTTATACACAGCACCCCCCTAATAGTGTTATACACAGCACCCCCCTAATAGTGTTATACAAAGCACCCCCCTAATAGTGTTATACACAGCACCCCCTAATAGTGTTATACACAGCACCCCCCTAATAGTGTTATACACAGCACCCCCCTAATAGTTTAATACACAGCACCCCCTAATAGTGTTATACACAACACCCCCCTAATAGTTTCATACACAGCACCCCCTAATAGTTTAATACACAGCACCCCCCTAATAGTGTTATACACAGCACCCCACTAATAGTGTTATACACAGCACCCCCTAATAGTTTAATACACAGCACCCCACTAATAGTGTTATACACAGCACCCCCCTAATAGTTTAATACAGAGCACCCCCATAATAGTGTTATACACAGAACCCCACTAATAGTGTTATACACAGCACCCCCCTAATAGTGTTATACACAGCACCCCCCTAATAGTGTTATACACAGCACCCCCCTAATAGTTTAATACACAGCACCCCCTAATAGTGTTATACACAGCACCCCCCTAATAGTTTAATACACAGCACCCCCCTAATAGTGTTATACATAGCACCCCCCTAATAGTGTTATACACAGCACCCCCCTAATAGTGTTATACACAGCACCCCCCTAATAGTGTTATACACAGCACCCCCCTAATAGTTTAATACACAGCACCCCCTAATAGTGTTATACACAGCACCCCCCTAATAGTATAATACACAGCACCCCCCTAATAGTTTAATGCACAGCACCCCCCTAATAGTGTTATACACAGCACCCCACTAATAGTGTTATACACAGCACCCCCCTAATAGTTTAATACACAGCACCCCCCTAATAGTGTTATACACAGCAACCAACTAATAGTTTAATACACAGCACCCCCATAATAGTGTTATACACAGCACCCCCCTAATAGTGTTATACACAGCACCCCCCTAATAGTTTTATACACAGCACCCCCCTAATAGTGTTATACACAGCACCCCCCTAATAGTTTAGTACACAGCACCCCCTAATAGTGTTATACACAGCACCCCCCTAATAGTTTAATACACAGCACCCCCCTAATAGTTTAATACACAGCACCCCCCTAATAGTGTTATATACAGCACCACACTAATAGTGTTATACACAGCACCTCCCTAATAGTTTAATACACAGCACCCCCCTAATAGTGTTATACACAGCACCCCCTATTAGTTTAATACACAGCACCCCCCTGATAGTGTTATAAACAGCACCCCCCTAATTGTGTTATACACAGCACCCCCCTAATAGTTTAATACACAGCACCCCCCTAATAGTGTTATACACAGCACCCCCCTAATAGGTTAATACACAGCACCCCCCTAATAGTGTTATACACAACACCCCCTTAATAGTGTTATACACAGCACCCCCCTAATAGTTTAATACACAGCACCCCCCTAATAGTGTTATACAGAGCACCCCCCTAATAGTTTAATACACAGCACCCCTCTAAAAGTTTAATACACAGCACCCCCCTAATAGTGTTATACACAGCACCCCCCTAATAGTTTAATACACAGCACCCCCCTAATAGTGTTATACACAGCACCCCCCTAATAGTTTAATACACAGCACCCCCTAATAGTGTTATACACAACACCCCCCTAATAGTTTCATACACAGCACCCCCTAATAGTTTAATACACAGCACCCCCCTAATAGTGTTATACACAGCACCCCCTAATAGTTTAATACACAGCACCCCACTAATAGTGTTATACACAGCACCCCCCTAATAGTTTAATACAGAGCACCCCCATAATAGTGTTATACACAGAACCCCACTAATAGTGTTATACACAGCACCCCCCTAATAGTGTTATACACAGCACCCCCCTATTAGTGTTATACACAGCACCCCCCTAATAGTTTAATACACAGCACCCCCTAATAGTGTTATACACAGCACCCCCCTAATAGTTTAATACACAGCACCCCCCTAATAGTGTTATACATAGCACCCCCCTAATAGTGTTATACACAGCACCCCCCTAATAGTGTTATACACAGCACCCCCCTAATAGTGTTATACACAGCACCCCCCTAATAGTGTTATACACAGCACCCCCCTAATAGTTTAATACACAGCACCCCCTAATAGTGTTATACACAGCACCCCCCTAATAGTATAATACACAGCACCCCCCTAATAGTTTAATGCACAGCACCCCCCTAATAGTGTTATACACAGCACCCCACTAATAGTGTTATACACAGCACCCCCCTAATAGTTTAATACACAGCACCCCCCTAATAGTGTTATACACAGCAACCAACTAATAGTTTAATACACAGCACCCCCATAATAGTGTTATACACAGCACCCCCCTAATAGTGTTATACACAGCACCCCCCTAATAGTTTTATACACAGCACCCCCCTAATAGTGTTATACACAGCACCCCCCTAATAGTTTAATACACAGCACCCCCTAATAGTGTTATACACAGCACCCCCCTAATAGTTTAATACACAGCACCCCCCTAATAGTTTAATACACAGCACCCCCCTAATAGTGTTATATACAGCACCACACTAATAGTGTTATACACAGCACCTCCCTAATAGTTTAATACACAGCACCCCCCTAATAGTGTTATACACAGCACCCCCCTATTAGTTTAATACACAGCACCCCCCTGATAGTGTTATAAACAGCACCCCCCTAATAGTGTTATACACAGCACCCCCCTAATAGTTTAATACACAGCACCCCCCTAATAGTGTTATACACAGCACCCCCTAATAGGTTAATACACAGCACCCCCCTAATAGTGTTATACACAACACCCCCTTAATAGTGTTATACACAGCACCCCCCTAATAGTTTAATACACAGCACCCCCCTAATAGTGTTATACAGAGCACCCCCCTAATAGTTTAATACACAGCACCCCCCTAAAAGTTTAATACACAGCACCCCCCTAATAGTGTTATACACAGCACCCCCCTAATAGTTTAATACACAGCACCCCCCTAATAGTGTTATACACAGCACCCCCCTAATAGTTTAATACACAGCACCCCCTAATAGTGTTATACACAACACCCCCCTAATAGTTTCATACACAGCACCCCCTAATAGTTTAATACACAGCACCCCCCTAATAGTGTTATACACAGCACCCCACTAATAGTGTTATACACAGCACCCCCTAATAGTTTAATACACAGCACCCCCCTAATAGTGTTATACACAGCACCCCCCTAATAGTTTAATACAGAGCACCCCCATAATAGTGTTATACACAGAACCCCACTAATAGTGTTATACACAGCACCCCCCTAATAGTGTTATACACAGCACCCCCCTAATAGTGTTATACACAGCAACCCCCTAATAGTTTAATACACAGCACCCCCTAATAGTGTTATACACAGCACCCCCCTAATAGTTTAATACACAGCACCCCCCTAATAGTGTTATACATAGCACCCCCCTAATAGTGTTATACACAGCACCCCCCTAATAGTGTTATACACAGCACCCCCCTAATAGTTTTATACACAGCACCCCCCTAATAGTGTTATACACAGCACCCCCCTAATAGTTTAATACACAGCACCCCCTAATAGTGTTATACACAGCACCCCCCTAATAGTTTAATACACAGCACCCCCCTAATAGTTTAATACACAGCACCCCCCTAATAGTGTTATATACAGCACCACACTAATAGTGTTATACACAGCACCTCCCTAATAGTTTAATACACAGCACCCCCCTAATAGTGTTATACACAGCACCCCCCTATTAGTTTAATACACAGCACCCCCCTGATAGTGTTATAAACAGCACCCCCCTAATAGTGTTATACACAGCACCCTCCTAATAGTTTAATACACAGCACCCCCCTAATAGTGTTATACACAGCACCCCCTAATAGGTTAATACACAGCACCCCCCTAATAGTGTTATACACAACACCCCCTTAATAGTGTTATACACAGCACCCCCCTAATAGTTTAATACACAGCACCCCCCTAATAGTGTTATACAGAGCACCCCCCTAATAGTTTAATACACAGCACCCCCCTAAAAGTTTAATACACAGCACCCCCCTAATAGTGTTATACACAGCACCCCCCTAATAGTTTAATACACAGCACCCCCCTAATAGTGTTATACACAGCACCCCCCTAATAGTTTAATACACAGCACCCCCTAATAGTGTTATACACAACACCCCCCTAATAGTTTCATACACAGCACCCCCTAATAGTTTAATACACAGCACCCCCCTAATAGTGTTATACACAGCACCCCACTAATAGTGTTATACACAGCACCCCCTAATAGTTTAATACACAGCACCCCCCTAATAGTGTTATACACAGCACCCCCCTAATAGTTTAATACAGAGCACCCCCATAATAGTGTTATACACAGAACCCCACTAATAGTGTTATACACAGCACCCCCCTAATAGTGTTATACACAGCACCCCCCTAATAGTGTTATACACAGCAACCCCCTAATAGTTTAATACACAGCACCCCCTAATAGTGTTATACACAGCACCCCCCTAATAGTTTAATACACAGCACCCCCCTAATAGTGTTATACATAGCACCCCCCTAATAGTGTTATACACAGCACCCCCCTAATAGTGTTATACACAGCACCCCCCTAATAGTGTTATACACAGCACCCCCCTAATAGTGTTATACACAGCACCCCCCTAATAGTTTAATACACAGCACCCCCTAATAGTGTTATACACAGCACCCCCCTAATAGTATAATACACAGCACCCCCCTAATAGTTTAATGCACAGCACCCCCCTAATAGTGTTATACACAGCACCCCACTAATAGTGTTATACACAGCACCCCCCTAATAGTTTAATACACAGCACCCCCCTAATAGTGTTATACACAGCAACCAACTAATAGTTTAATACACAGCACCCCCATAATAGTGTTATACACAGCACCCCCCTAATAGTGTTATACACAGCACCCCCCTAATAGTGTTATACACAGCACCCCCCTAATAGTGTTATACACAGCACCCCCCTAATAGTTTAATACACAGCACCCCCTAATAGTGTTATACACAGCACCCCCCTAATAGTTTAATACACAGCACCCCCCTAATAGTTTAATACACAGCACCCCCCTAATAGTGTTATATACAGCACCACACTAATAGTGTTATACACAGCACCTCCCTAATAGTTTAATACACAGCACCCCCCTAATAGTGTTATACACAGCACCCCCTTAATAGTGTTATACACAGCACCCCCCTATTAGTTTAATACACAGCACCCCCCTGATAGTGTTATAAACAGCACCCCCCTAATAGTGTTATACACAGCACCCCCCTAATAGTTTAATACACAGCACCCCCCTAATAGTGTTATACACAGCACCCCCCTAATAGGTTAATACACAGCACCCCCCTAATAGTGTTATACACAACACCCCCTTAATAGTGTTATACACAGCACCCCCCTAATAGTTTAATACACAGCACCCCACCAATAGTGTTATACAGAGCACCCCCCTAATAGTTTAATACACAGCACCCCCCTAAAAGTTTAATACACAGCACCCCCCTAATAGTGTTATACACAGCACCCCCCTAAAAGTTTAATACACAGCACCCCCTAATAGTGTTATACACAGCACCCCCCTAATAGTGTTATAAACAGCACCCCCTTAATAGTGTTACACACAGCACCCCCAAATAGTTTAATACACAGCACCCCCCTAATAGTTTAATACACAGCACCCCCCTAATAGTTTAATAAACAGCACCCCCCTAATAGTGTTATACACAGCTCCTCCCTAATAGTTTAATACACAGCACCCCCCTAATAGTGTTATACAAAGCACCCCCCTAATAGTGTTATACACAGCACCCCCCTAATAGTGTTATACACAGCACCCCCCTAATAGTGTTATACACAGCACCCCCCTAATAGTGTTATACACAGAACCCCCCTAATAGTGTTATACACTGCACCCCCCTAATAGTTTAATACACAGCACCCCCTAATAGTGTTATACACAGCACCCCCCTAATAGTTTAATACACAGCACCCCCTAATAGTTTAATACACAGCACCCCCCTAATAGTGTTATACACAGCACCCCACTAATAGTGTTATACACAGCACCCCCCTAATAGTTTAATACACAGCACCCCCCTAATAGTGTTATACACAGCAACCCACTAATAGTTTAATACACAGCACCCCCATAATAGTGTTATACACAGCACCCCCCTAATAGTGTTATTTACAGCACCACACTAATAGTGTTATACACAGCACCTCCCTAATAGTTTAATATACAGCATCCCCCTAATAGTGTTATACACAGCACCCCCCTAATAGTGTTATACATAGCACCCCCCTAATAGTTTAATATACAGCACCCCCCTAATAGTGTTATACACAACACCCCCCTAATAGTGTTATACACAGCACCCCCCTAATAGTGTTATACACAGCACCCCCCTAATAGTTTAATATACAGCATCCCCCTAATAGTGTTATACACAGCACCCCCCTAATAGTTTAATACACAGCAAACACCTAATAGTGTTATACACAACACCCCCCTAATAGTTTAATACACAGCACCCCCCTAATAGTTTAATACACAGCACCCCAATAATAGTGTTATACACAGCAACCCACTAATAGTTTAATACACAGCACCCCCATAATAGTGTTATACACAGCACCCCCCTAATAGTGTTATACACAGCACCCCCCTAATAGTGTTATACACAGCACCCCCCTAATAGTGTTATACACAGCACCCCCTAATAGTTTAATACACAGCACCCCCTAATAGTGTTATACACAGCACCCCCCTAATAGTTTAATACACAGCACCCCCCTAATAGTTTAATACACAGCACCCCCCTAATAGTGTTATATACAGCACCACACTAATAGTGTTATACACAGCACCTCCCTAATAGTTTAATACACAGCACCCCCCTAATAGTGTTATACACAACATCCCCCTAATAGTTTAATACACAGCACCCCCCTAATAGTGTTATACACAGCACCCCCCTAATAGTGTTATACACAGCACCCCCCTAATAGTGTTATACACAGCGCCCCCCTAATAGTTTAATATACAGCACCCCCCTAAATAGTGTTATACACAGCACCCCCCTAATAGTTTAATACACAGCACCCACCTAATAGTGTTATACACAACACCCCCCTAATAGTTTAATACACAGCACCCCCATAATAGTTTAATACACAGCACCCCCCTAATAGTGTTATACACAGCAACCCCCTAATAGTTTAATACACAGCACCACCCTAATAGTGTTATACACAACACTCCCTTAATAGTCTTCTACACAGCACCCCCCTATTAGTTTAATAAACAGCACCCCCCTGATAGTGTTATAAACAGCACTTCCTTAATAGTGTTATACACAGCACCCCCCTATTAGTTTAATACACAGCACCCCCCTGATAGTGTTATAAACAGCACCCCCCTAATAGTGTTATACACAGCACCCCCCTAATAGTTTAATACACAGCACCCCCCTAATAGTATTATAAACAGCAGCCCCCTAATAGTTTAATACACAGCACCACCCTAATAGTGTTATACACAACACCCCCTTAATAGTGTTATACACAGCACCCCCCTAATAGTTTAATACACAGCACCCCCCTAATAGTGTTATACAGAGCACCCCCCAAATAGTTTAATACACAGCACCCCCCTAATAGTTTAATACACAGCACCCCCCTAATAGTGTTATAAACAGCACCCCCCTAATAGTGTTATACACAGCACCCCCTATTAGTTTAATACACAGCACCCCCTAATAGTGTTATACACAGCACCCCCCTAATAGTGTTATACACAGCACCCCCCTAATAGTTTAATACACAGCACCCCCCTAATAGTATTATAAACAGCAGCCCCCTAATAGTTTAATACACAGCACCACCCTAATAGTGTTATACACAACACCCCCTTAATAGTGTTATACACAGCACCCCCCTAATAGTTTAATACACAGCACCCCCCTAATAGTGTTATACAGAGCACCCCCCTAATAGTTTAATACACAGCACCCCCCTAATAGTTTAATACACAGCACCCCCCTAATAGTGTTATACACAGCACCCCCCTAATAGTGTTATACACAGCACCCCCCTAATAGTTTAATACACAGCACCCCCTAATAGTGTTATACACAGCACCCCCCTAATAGTGTTATAAACAGCACCCCCTTAATAGTGTTACACACAGCACCCCCAAATATTTTAATACACAGCACCCCCCTAATAGTTTAATACACAGCACCCCCCTAATAGTTTAATACACAGCACCCCCCTAATAGTGTTATACACAGCACCCCCCTAATAGTGTTATACACAGCACCCCCCTAATAGTGTTATACAAAGCACCCCCCTAATAGTGTTATACACAGCACCCCCCTAATAGTGTTATACACAGCACCCCCCTAATAGTGTTATACACAGCACCCCCCTAATAGTTTAATACACAGCACCCCCTAATAGTGTTATACACAACACCCCCCTAATAGTTTCATACACAGCACCCCCTAATAGTTTAATACACAGCACCCCCCTAATAGTGTTATACACTGCACCCCACTAATAGTGTTATAAACAGCACCCCCCTAATAGTTTAATACACAGCACCCCCCTAATAGTGTTATACACAGCACCCCCCTAATAGTTTAGTACAGAGCACCCCCATAATAGTGTTACACACAGAACCCCACTAATAGTGTTATACACAGCACCCCCCTAATAGTGTTATACACAGCACCCCCCTAATAGTGTTATACACAGCACCCCCCTAATAGTTTAATACACAGCACCCCCTAATAGTGTTATACACAGCACCCCCCTAATAGTTTAATACACAGCACCCCCCTAATAGTGTTATACATAGCACCCCCCTAATAGTGTTATACACAGCACCCCCCTAATAGTGTTATACACAGCACCCCCCTAATAGTGTTATACACAGCACCCCCCTAATAGTGTTATACACAGCACCCCCCTAATAGTTTAATACACAGCACCCCCTAATAGTGTTATACACAGCACCCCCTAATAGTGTTATACACAGCACCCCCCTAATAGTTTAATACACAGCACTACCCTAATAGTTTAATACACAGCACCCCCCTAATAGTGTTATATACAGCACCACACTAATAGTGTTATACACAGCACCTCCCTAATAGTTTAATACACAGCACCCCCTAATAGTTTAATACACAGCACCCCCCTAATAGTGTTATATACAGCACCACACTAATAGTGTTATACACAGCACCTCCCTAATAGTTTAATACACAGCACCCCACTAATAGTGTTATACACAGCACCCCCCTAATAGTTTAATACAGAGCACCCCCATAATAGTGTTATACACAGAACCCCACTAATAGTGTTATACACAGCACCCCCCTAATAGTGTTATACACAGCACCCCCCTAATAGTGTTATACACAGCACCCCCCTAATAGTTTAATACACAGCACCCCCTAATAGTGTTATACACAGCACCCCCCTAATAGTTTAATACACAGCACCCCCCTAATAGTGTTATACATAGCACCCCCCTAATAGTGTTATACACAGCACCCCCCTAATAGTGTTATACACAGCACCCCCCTAATAGTGTTATACACAGCACCCCCCTAATAGTGTTATACACAGCACCCCCCTAATAGTTTAATACACAGCACCCCCTAATAGTGTTATACACAGCACCCCCCTAATAGTATAATACACAGCACCCCCCTAATAGTTTAATGCACAGCACCCCCCTAATAGTGTTATACACAGCACCCCCCTAATAGTTTAATACACAGCACCCCCCTAATAGTGTTATACACAGCAACCAACTAATAGTTTAATACACAGCACCCCCATAATAGTGTTATACACAGCACCCCCCTAATAGTGTTATACACAGCACCCCCCTAATAGTTTTATACACAGCACCCCCCTAATAGTGTTATACACAGCACCCCCCTAATAGTTTAATACACAGCACCCCCTAATAGTGTTATACACAGCACCCCCCTAATAGTTTAATACACAGCACCCCCCTAATAGTTTAATACACAGCACCCCCCTAATAGTGTTATATACAGCACCACACTAATAGTGTTATACACAGCACCTCCCTAATAGTTTAATACACAGCACCCCCCTAATAGTGTTATACACAGCACCCCCCTATTAGTTTAATACACAGCACCCCCCTGATAGTGTTATAAACAGCACCCCCCTAATAGTGTTATACACAGCACCCCCCTAATAGTTTAATACACAGCACCCCCCTAATAGTGTTATACACAGCACCCCCCTAATAGGTTAATACACAGCACCCCCCTAATAGTGTTATACACAACACCCCCTTAATAGTGTTATACACAGCACCCCCCTAATAGTTTAATACACAGCACCCCCCTAATAGTGTTATACAGAGCACCCCCCTAATAGTTTAATACACAGCACCCCCCTAAAAGTTTAATACACAGCACCCCCCTAATAGTGTTATACACAGCACCCCCCTAATAGTGTTATACAAAGCACCCCCCTAATAGTGTTATACACAGCACCCCCCTAATAGTGTTATACACAGCACCCCCCTAATAGTGTTATACACAGCACCCCCCTAATAGTTTAATACACAGCACCCCCTAATAGTGTTATACACAACACCCCCCTAATAGTTTCATACACAGCACCCCCTAATAGTTTAATACACAGCACCCCCCTAATAGTGTTATACACAGCACCCCACTAATAGTGTTATACACAGCACCCCCCTAATAGTTTAATACACAGCACCCCCCTAATAGTGTTATACACAGCACCCCCCTAATAGTTTAATACAGAGCACCCCCATAATAGTGTTATACACAGAACCCCACTAATAGTGTTATACACAGCACCCCCCTAATAGTGTTATACACAGCACCCCCCTAATAGTGTTATACACAGCACCCCCCTAATAGTTTAATACACAGCACCCCCTAATAGTGTTATACACAGCACCCCCCTAATAGTTTAATACACAGCACCCCCCTAATAGTGTTATACATAGCACCCCCCTAATAGTGTTATACACAGCACCCCCCTAATAGTGTTATACACAGCACCCCCCTAATAGTGTTATACACAGCACCCCCCTAATAGTGTTATACACAGCACCCCCCTAATAGTTTAAAACACAGCACCCCCTAATAGTGTTATACACAGCACCCCCCTAATAGTATAATACACAGCACCCCCCTAATAGTTTAATACACAGCACCCCCCTAATAGTGTTATACACAGCACCCCACTAATAGTGTTATACACAGCACCCCCCTAATAGTTTAATACACAGCACCCCCCTAATAGTGTTATACACAGCAACCCACTAATAGTTTAATACACAGCACCCCCATAATAGTGTTATACACAGCACCCCCCTAATAGTGTTATTTACAGCACCACACTAATAGTGTTATACACAGCACCTCCCTAATAGTTTAATATACAGCATCCCCCTAATAGTGTTATACACAGCACCCCCCTAATAGTGTTATACATAGCACCCCCCTAATAGTTTAATATACAGCACCCCCCTAATAGTGTTATACACAACACCCCCCTAATAGTGTTATACACAGCACCCCCCTAATAGTGTTATACACAGCACCCCCCTAATAGTTTAATATACAGCATCCCCCTAATAGTGTTATACACAGCACCCCCCTAATAGTTTAATACAAAGCACCCACCTAATAGTGTTATACACAACACCCCCCTAATAGTTTAATACACAGCACCCCCCTAATAGTTTAATACACAGCACCCCAATAATAGTGTTATACACAGCAACCCACTAATAGTTTAATACACAGCACCCCCATAATAGTGTTATACACAGCACCCCCCTAATAGTGTTATACACAGCTCCCCCCTAATAGTGTTATACACAGCACCCCCCTAATAGTGTTATACACAGCACCCCCTAATAGTTTAATACACAGCACCCCCTAATAGTGTTATACACAGCACCCCCCTAATAGTTTAATACACAGCACCCCCCTAATAGTTTAATACACAGCACCCCCCTAATAGTGTTATATACAGCACCACACTAGTAGTGTTATACACAGCACCCCCCTAATAGTTTAATACACAGCACCCCCCTAATAGTGTTATACACAACACCCCCCCTAATAGTTTAATACACAGCACCCCCCTAATAGTGTTATACACAGCACCCCCCTAATAGTGTTATACACAGCACCCCCCTAATAGTGTTATACACAGCGCCCCCCCTAATAGTTTAATATACAGCACCCCCCTAAATAGTGTTATACACAGCACCCCCCCTAATAGTTTAATACACAGCACCCACCTAATAGTGTTATACACAGCACCCCCCTAATAGTGTTATACACAGCACCCCCCTAATAGTTTAATACACAGCACCCCCCCTAATAGTATTATAAACAGCAGCCCCCCTAATAGTTTAATACACAGCACCACCCTAATAGTGTTATACACAACACCCCCTTAATAGTGTTATACACAGCACCCCCCTAATAGTTTAATACACAGCACCCCCCTAATAGTGTTATACAGAGCACCCCCCCTAATAGTTTAATACACAGCACCCCCTAATAGTTTAATACACAGCACCCCCCTAATAGTGTTATACACAGCACCCCCCCTAATAGTGTTATACACAGCACCCCCCTAATAGTTTAATACACAGCACCCCCTAATAGTGTTATACACAGCACCCCCCCTAATAGTGTTATAAACAGCACCCCCCTTAATAGTGTTACACACAGCACCCCCAAATATTTTAATACACAGCACCCCCCTAATAGTTTAATACACAGCACCCCCCTAATAGTTTAATACACAGCACCCCCCTAATAGTGTTATACACAGCACCCCCCTAATAGTGTTATACACAGCACCCCCCTAATAGTGTTATACAAAGCACCCCCCTAATAGTGTTATACACAGCACCCCCTAATAGTGTTATACACAGCACCCCCCCTAATAGTGTTATACACAGCACCCCCCTAATAGTTTAATACACAGCACCCCCCTAATAGTGTTATACACAACACCCCCCCTAATAGTTTCATACACAGCACCCCCTAATAGTTTAATACACAGCACCCCCCTAATAGTGTTATACACAGCACCCCACTAATAGTGTTATACACAGCACCCCCTAATAGTTTAATACACAGCACCCCACTAATAGTGTTATACACAGCACCCCCCTAATAGTTTAATACAGAGCACCCCCATAATAGTGTTATACACAGAACCCCACTAATAGTGTTATACACAGCACCCCCCTAATAGTGTTATACACAGCACCCCCCTAATAGTGTTATACACAGCACCCCCCTAATAGTTTAATACACAGCACCCCCTAATAGTGTTATACACAGCACCCCCCCTAATAGTTTAATACACAGCACCCCCCTAATAGTGTTATACATAGCACCCCCCTAATAGTGTTATACACAGCACCCCCCTAATAGTGTTATACACAGCACCCCCCTAATAGTGTTATACACAGCACCCCCCTAATAGTGTTATACACAGCACCCCCCTAATAGTTTAATACACAGCACCCCCTAATAGTGTTATACACAGCACCCCCCTAATAGTATAATACACAGCACCCCCCTAATAGTTTAATGCACAGCACCCCCCTAATAGTGTTATACACAGCACCCCACTAATAGTGTTATACACAGCACCCCCCTAATAGTTTAATACACAGCACCCCCCTAATAGTGTTATACACAGCAACCAACTAATAGTTTAATACACAGCACCCCCATAATAGTGTTATACACAGCACCCCCCTAATAGTGTTATACACAGCACCCCCCTAATAGTTTTATACACAGCACCCCCCTAATAGTGTTATACACAGCACCCCCCTAATAGTTTAATACACAGCACCCCCTAATAGTGTTATACACAGCACCCCCCTAATAGTTTAATACACAGCACCCCCCTAATAGTTTAATACACAGCACCCCCCTAATAGTGTTATATACAGCACCACACTAATAGTGTTATACACAGCACCTCCCTAATAGTTTAATACACAGCACCCCCCTAATAGTGTTATACACAGCACCCCCCTATTAGTTTAATACACAGCACCCCCCTGATAGTGTTATAAACAGCACCCCCCTAATAGTGTTATACACAGCACCCCCCTAATAGTTTAATACACAGCACCCCCCTAATAGTGTTATACACAGCACCCCCCTAATAGGTTAATACACAGCACCCCCCTAATAGTGTTATACACAACACCCCCCTTAATAGTGTTATACACAGCACCCCCTAATAGTGTTATACACAGCACCCCCCTAATAGTATAATACACAGCACCCCCCCTAATAGTTTAATGCACAGCACCCCCCTAATAGTGTTATACACAGCACCCCACTAATAGTGTTATACACAGCACCCCCCTAATAGTTTAATACACAGCACCCCCCTAATAGTGTTATACACAGCAACCAACTAATAGTTTAATACACAGCACCCCCATAATAGTGTTATACACAGCACCCCCCTAATAGTGTTATACACAGCACCCCCCTAATAGTTTTATACACAGCACCCCCCTAATAGTGTTATACACAGCACCCCCCTAATAGTTTAATACACAGCACCCCCTAATAGTGTTATACACAGCACCCCCCTAATAGTTTAATACACAGCACCCCCCTAATAGTTTAATACACAGCACCCCCCTAATAGTGTTATATACAGCACCACACTAATAGTGTTATACACAGCACCTCCCTAATAGTTTAATACACAGCACCCCCCTAATAGTGTTATACACAGCACCCCCCTATTAGTTTAATACACAGCACCCCCCTGATAGTGTTATAAACAGCACCCCCCTAATAGTGTTATACACAGCACCCCCCTAATAGTTTAATACACAGCACCCCCCTAATAGTGTTATACACAGCACCCCCCTAATAGGTTAATACACAGCACCCCCCTAATAGTGTTATACACAACACCCCCTTAATAGTGTTATACACAGCACCCCCCTAATAGTTTAATACACAGCACCCCCCTAATAGTGTTATACAGAGCACCCCCCTAATAGTTTAATACACAGCACCCCCCTAAAAGTTTAATACACAGCACCCCCCTAATAGTGTTATACACAGCACCCCCCCTAATAGTTTAATACACAGCACCCCCCTAATAGTGTTATACGCAGCACCCCCCTAATAGTTTAATACACAGCACCCCCTAATAGTGTTATACACAACACCCCCCTAATAGTTTCATACACAGCACCCCCCTAATAGTTTAATACACAGCACCCCCCTAATAGTGTTATACACAGCACCCCACTAATAGTGTTATACACAGCACCCCCTAATAGTTTAATACACAGCACCCCCCTAATAGTGTTATACACAGCACCCCCCTAATAGTTTAATACAGAGCACCCCCATAATAGTGTTATACACAGAACCCCACTAATAGTGTTATACACAGCACCCCCCTAATAGTGTTATACACAGCACCCCCCTAATAGTGTTATACACAGCACCCCCCTAATAGTTTAATACACAGCACCTCCTAATAGTGTTATACACAGCACCCCCCTAATAGTTTAATACACAGCACCCCCCTAATAGTGTTATACATAGCACCCCCCTAATAGTGTTATACACAGCACCCCCCTAATAGTGTTATACACAGCACCCCCCCTAATAGTGTTATACACAGCACCCCCTAATAGTGTTATACACAGCACCCCCCTAATAGTTTAATACACAGCACCCCCTAATAGTGTTATACACAGCACCCCCCCTAATAGTATAATACACAGCACCCCCCCTAATAGTTTAATGCACAGCACCCCCCTAATAGTGTTATACACAGCACCCCACTAATAGTGTTATACACAGCACCCCCCTAATAGTTTAATACACAGCACCCCCCTAATAGTGTTATACACAGCAACCAACTAATAGTTTAATACACAGCACCCCCATAATAGTGTTATACACAGCACCCCCCTAATAGTGTTATACACAGCACCCCCTAATAGTGTTATACACAGCACCCCCCCTAATAGTGTTATACACAGCACCCCCCTAATAGTGTTATACACAGCACCCCCCTAATAGTTTAATACACAGCACCCCCTAATAGTGTTATACACAGCACCCCCCCTAATAGTTTAATACACAGCACCCCCCTAATAGTTTAATACACAGCACCCCCCTAATAGTGTTATATACAGCACCACACTAATAGTGTTATACACAGCACCTCCCTAATAGTTTAATACACATCACCCCCCCTAATAGTGTTATACACAGCACCCCCTTAATAGTGTTATACACAGCACCCCCCTATTAGTTTAATACACAGCACCCCCCTGATAGTGTTATAAACAGCACCCCCCCTAATAGTGTTATACACAGCACCCCCCCTAATAGTTTAATACACAGCACCCCCCTAATAGTGTAATACACAGCACCCCCCCTAATAGGTTAATACACAGCACCCCCCCTAATAGTGTTATATACAACACCCCCTTAATAGTGTTATACACAGCACCCCCCCTAATAGTTTAATACACAGCACCCTACCAATAGTGTTATACAGAGCACCCCCCCTAATAGTTTAATACACAGCACCCCCCTAAAAGTTTAATACACAGCACCCCCCCTAATAGTGTTATACACAGCACCCCCCTAAAAGTTTAATACACAGCACCCCCTAATAGTGTTATACACAGCACCCCCCCTAATAGTGTTATAAACAGCACCCCCTTAATAGTGTTACACACAGCACCCCCAAATAGTTTAATACACAGCACCCCCCCTCATAGTTTAATACACAGCACCCCCCTAATAGTTTAATAAACAGCACCCCCCTAATAGTGTTATACACAGCACCCCCCTAATAGTTTAATACACAGCACCCCCCTAATAGTGTTATACAAAGCACCCCCCCTAATAGTGTTATACACAGCACCCCCCTAATAGTGTTATACACAGCACCCCCCTAATAGTGTTATACACAGCACCCCCATAATAGTGTTATACACAGAACCCCCCTAATAGTGTTATACACAGCACCCCCCTAATAGTTTAATACACAGCACCCCCTAATAGTGTTATACACAGCACACCCCCCTAATAGTTTAATACACAGCACCCCCCTAATAGTTTAATACACAGCACCCCCCCTAATAGTGTTATACACAGCACCCCACTAATAGTGTTATACACAGCACCCCCCCTAATAGTTTAATACACAGCACCCCCCTAATAGTGTTATACACAGCAACCCACTAATAGTTTAATACACAGCACCCCCATAATAGTGTTATACACAGCACCCCCCTAATAGTGTTATTTACAGCACCACACTAATAGTGTTATACACAGCACCTCCCTAATAGTTTAATATACAGCATCCCCCTAATAGTGTTATACACAGCACCCCCCCTAATAGTGTTATACATAGCACCCCCCTAATAGTTTAATATACAGCACCCCCCTAATAGTGTTATACACAACACCCCCCTAATAGTGTTATACACAGCACCCCCCTAATAGTGTTATACACAGCACCCCCCTAATAGTTTAATATACAGCATCCCCCTAATAGTGTTATACACAGCACCCCCCCTAATAGTTTAATACACAGCAAACACCTAATAGTGTTATACACAACACCCCGCTAATAGTTTAATACACAGCACCCCCCTAATAGTTTAATACACAGCACCCCCAATAATAGTGTTATACACAGCAACCCACTAATAGTTTAATACACAGCACCCCCATAATAGTGTTATACACAGCACCCCCCCTAATAGTGTTATACAGAGCACCCCCCCTAATAGTTTAATACACAGCACCCCCCCTAAAAGTTTAATACACAGCACCCCCCCTAATAGTGTTATACACAGCACCCCCCCTAATAGTGTTATACAAAGCACCCCCCTAATAGTGTTATACACAGCACCCCCCTAATAGTGTTATACACAGCACCCCCCCTAATAGTGTTATACACAGCACCCCCCCTAATAGTTTAATACACAGCACCCCCTAATAGTGTTATACACAACACCCCCCCTAATAGTTTCATACACAGCACCCCCTAATAGTTTAATACACAGCACCCCCCCTAATAGTGTTATACACAGCACCCCCACTAATAGTGTTATACACAGCACCCCCCCTAATAGTTTAATACACAGCACCCCCCTAATAGTGTTATACACAGCACCCCCCTAATAGTTTAATACAGAGCACCCCCCATAATAGTGTTATACACAGAACCCCACTAATAGTGTTATACACAGCACCCCCCCTAATAGTGTTATACACAGCACCCCCCCTAATAGTGTTATACACAGCACCCCCCTAATAGTTTAATACACAGCACCCCCTAATAGTGTTATACACAGCACCCCCCTAATAGTTTAATACACAGCACCCCCCTAATAGTGTTATACATAGCACCCCCCTAATAGTGTTATACACAGCACCCCCCCTAATAGTGTTATACACAGCACCCCCCCTAATAGTGTTATACACAGCACCCCCCTAATAGTGTTATACACAGCACCCCCCTAATAGTTTAAAACACAGCACCCCCCTAATAGTGTTATACACAGCACCCCCCCTAATAGTATAATACACAGCACCCCCCCTAATAGTTTAATACACAGCACCCCCCCTAATAGTGTTATACACAGCACCCCCACTAATAGTGTTATACACAGCACCCCCCTAATAGTTTAATACACAGCACCCCCCTAATAGTGTTATACACAGCAACCCACTAATAGTTTAATACACAGCACCCCCATAATAGTGTTATACACAGCACCCCCCCTAATAGTGTTATTTACAGCACCACACTAATAGTGTTATACACAGCACCTCCCTAATAGTTTAATATACAGCATCCCCCTAATAGTGTTATACACAGCACCCCCCCTAATAGTGTTATACATAGCACCCCCCCTAATAGTTTAATATACAGCACCCCCCTAATAGTGTTATACACAACACCCCCCCTAATAGTGTTATACACAGCACCCCCCCTAATAGTGTTATACACAGCACCCCCCCTAATAGTTTAATATACAGCATCCCCCTAATAGTGTTATACACAGCACCCCCCTAATAGTTTAATACAAAGCACCCACCTAATAGTGTTATACACAACACCCCCCTAATAGTTTAATACACAGCACCCCCCCTAATAGTTTAATACACAGCACCCCAATAATAGTGTTATACACAGCAACCCACTAATAGTTTAATACACAGCACCCCCATAATAGTGTTATACACAGCACCCCCCTAATAGTGTTATACACAGCTCCCCCCTAATAGTGTTATACACAGCACCCCCCTAATAGTGTTATACACAGCACCCCCCTAATAGTTTAATACACAGCACCCCCCTAATAGTGTTATACACAGCACCCCCCTAATAGTTTAATACACAGCACCCCCCCTAATAGTTTAATACACAGCACCCCCCTAATAGTGTTATATACAGCACCCACACTAATAGTGTTATACACAGCACCCCCCTAATAGTTTAATACACAGCACCCCCCCTAATAGTGTTATACACAACACCCCCCCTAATAGTTTAATACACAGCACCCCCCCTAATAGTGTTATACACAGCACCCCCCTAATAGTGTTATACACAGCACCCCCCCTAATAGTGTTATACACAGCGCCCCCCTAATAGTTTAATATACAGCACCCCCCTAAATAGTGTTATACACAGCACCCCCCTAATAGTTTAATACACAGCACCCACCTAATAGTGTTATACACAGCACCCCCCTAATAGTGTTATACACAGCACCCCCCTAATAGTTTAATACACAGCACCCCCCTAATAGTATTATAAACAGCAGCCCCCTAATAGTTTAATACACAGCACCACCCTAATAGTGTTATACACAACACCCCCTTAATAGTGTTATACACAGCACCCCCCTAATAGTTTAATACACAGCACCCCCCCTAATAGTGTTATACAGAGCACCCCCCCTAATAGTTTAATACA